>NW_026652278.1:10334882-10382382 GCF_009828535.3 Hylobates moloch | reverse complement strand
GTTTGACCTTTCACCATGCTTCTAAGTCCCCACTGGCTGGAATGCACAGAATACATTCTGTCAGTGCTTGGTCCCAATTGCTCATTAATGTTTTCCAGGAAACACAGGCCCCACCTCAAACCTGCAGAATCAGGATCTCTGAGGTTGATACCAAGGGGCAAGCCCAACACTTTCTACCAGCTCTGCTGCTGTTCCATGTTACAAAAGAGAATGACAGTCCTCGGTGTCCCCACACCCCCCTCTGCCGGCAGCCCAATGGTACCTTCTCTCAAGGAGTTGCTATTTCTAGTTAATATTTCCAAGAAACTTGCATTTTGTTCCATTGAATTACAGAAAAAAAAAGTTTGCAAGAAAATCCAAATATGAGAATCTGCATAACGCTAATGTTAGACTGTTAGAACTGAAACAGACCCCACACATCATGTAACTTCAAGCCGGTTACACTCTACAAATATAGAAAAGGAGGCTCAGAAAGGTTGATTGACTTGCCCAGGGTCACACAGTAAGCAGAAGAGCCAAAGCTAGAAGTCAAAGCTTATCCTGAGTTTTGCAGTTATCAAGGACGACGTGCATTGAGGAAAAAAGCCCTAGAAACACAGCAATGTTCTTATTAGTGACCCTAGAAAAGGGCCTGGTGCAGCGGTTCACAACTGTAATCCCAGCGCTTAGGGAGGCCAAGGCAGGAGGATCACTTGAACCCAGAAATTCGAGATCAACCTGAGCAACATACTGAGAGTCCATCTTTACAAAAAAATTAAAAAATTGTGGCCAGGCGTGGTGGCTCATGCCTGTAATCCCAGCACTTTGGGAGGCCAAGGCAGACGGATCATCTGAGGTCAGGAGTTCGAGACCAGCCTGGCTAACATGGTGAAACTCCATTTCTACTAAAAATACAAAAAATTAGCCAGGTGTGGTGGAGCCCGCCTGTAATCCCAGCTACTCGGGAGACTGAGGCAGGAGAATCACTTGAACCCAGGAGGCGGAGGTTGCAGTGAGCCAAGATCGCGCCATTGCACTCCAGCTTGGGCAACAAGAGCAAAACTCCATCTCAAAAAGAAAAAAAAAAAAAATTATCTGGGTGTGGTGGCACACCCCTGTAGTCCCCGATACTCAAGAGGCTGAAGTGTGAGGATGGCTTGGGCCCAGGATGTCAAGGCTGCAGTGAGCTGTGATTGCACCACTGTACTTCAGCCTCGGCAACGGAGTGAGACCCTGTCTCAGAAAACAAAACAAAACAAAACAAAACAAAACAAAACAAAACAAAGAGCCTAGAAAGGGGCTGCCCATGATGTAAGCAAAGGAGTTAATTATAGATGGCACCTAAATATTGGACCACAAAGGTCCACTTGGGGTTTCCAGTAACCCATAAAATCTAGTAGAAATGAGACAATGTGTGGGTTAACTGAAACAGTAGGGACACCCCACATGGATCATGAAGACCAGCCAGTCCTCTGCAGGGCTGGCCTGATAGCATCTCTTCACCATTGATGCTATTAGGTGGACAGCTGTGGCATTGCCATCGGCTCTGTGTTTCAGAGACCCGGCAGTCCCAGAGCCACTGGGAGCACAGCCACCATTTCCCGACGTGACCTGTGTGGGAGGTGAGGAAGCTCAGGGCCATTGCAAGCTCCTCCCTCTCTTGGCTCTTTGAGAGTGTTACACTTGGACATGCAGCCAAGGTCCTCAGTCTCCTCCAGTCTAGTGGATATGAGGGGGAATCTGGCTGCCCTCACATATGGGCGAGACTCAGAACTCAAGACAGTGACTTTTAGTTCAGGTTTGCAGATAGTCACATGCAGACCAATCTACCGTTTATAACACACCTGCTTCTGCCACAGAAAGTAGTACATCATTGAGAATAAATAGATGGATAGGGAAATGAATGTCTACAGACATACACAGAAAGTCAGCCTTCCCATTTTGGATTCATTGTCAAGTAACTGGCTAAAGGCTGGACCCGCCTGTTCGGAGAAAAAGGTGAGACCCATGGAGTTTTGGCGGAAAGAGATAGGAGCCGCAGGATAGCCCATCACGTGTAAGGTCTCCTCCCTAGGTCTCTGTGTGAAGTGAGGGATCTATTTTAAGGTCCTTGTTGATGCTCTCTAGGGTGTTCTACTTCTTCATCCCTCTCCAGGAGAACTGCCCATCCACGCGTTCACAGGGACACCCCCTGCAGCTGCCTTCGTGCTGTTTACACAGTTAGCCGGTGCTCGCTCGCTGCTGACTGGACTTTGGGTGAATGCCCGACCCAGCGGGAGCCTCTCTATTGGCTGGCGTGGACCAATCAGAATCTCTGTTGCAGGTATCTGGAATTGGGACAGCGTCAGCCTAGAGGTGATGTAGGATTTCTTTCCCTTAGATGCATAGAAAGCAGAGACATCTGGGGTGTTAGCAGAGCAAAGAATGACCAAGCTGGGTTTAGAGAGGTGGAAATGAGCGGCCACGGGGCCCCAGGAAGGCAGAGAGCCTTGGCTTCCTGGTTTCTGGCCATCATGAGGACAATCAGACTCTTAACCCAGCAGGCTTGGTGGATTTCTCTGTTTAATAAATCCCTCGTTATCGAAGCTAAGTCTGAGTGATCTTTGCTCCTGGCAATAAAGCCATCCTTAAGAGGGCTCCGATTTGCTACCGATAGTGTTTAAGATGTCAGGGGAATGGCTGTGGGAGGTGGAGGAAGGGGCATGGGAACAAGGAGGAAGTAAGGGAAGTTCTCCTGTTCATTCTCCTTCCTTGGACAGCCACACCCAGAAGGGAGACACTGGGTGTATTCTTAAGGAGGAACACATTATTTTTCAGAGGACAAGAGTGTCTCTTGGGGCAGTCATTTTTTAAATGGGCCTGGAAAAAAAACTGTGAAGCCAGCAAAGCTTGCCTGCACTCCCCAGGACCCTCCACGTCGCCTTTCTGTGCCCTACTTTGTGATCCCTTCCTCTCCCACCAGTGACAGGGATAGTGGGTTGGATAGTGTCCCTCCAAAATTCATGGCCACCAGAACCCCAGAATTGGGTTTTTTTTAAACATTGGGTCTCTGCAGATGTAATTGGTTAAGATGAAGTCATATTGGAGTAGGGCAGGCCCTCAATCTAATCACTGGTGTTCTTGAATGCAGGGGAGAAGATACATAGATACATGGAGGAAAGAAGGCTGTGGAGCCATCCAGTCAGACTGGAGGGATGCAGCTACAAGCCCAGGGACGCCAAGGATTGCCAGCAATCCCCAGAAACCAGGAGAGAGGCAGGGCACAGACTCCCTCTTGGAGCCTCCAGAAGAGACCCACCCTGCTGACACTCTGATTTCAGAATTCTGGCCTCCTGAACTGGAAGAGAATAAATTTCTGTTGTTTAAGTCGCCCCGTTTATGGTAATTCACTATGGCAGCCTGAGGAAATGAACACAACAGGGAAAAGGGCTGAGGGTCTCTCTGTAATGTTGGCATTTTTTTAGGTGACAATAGAGAAGAGGGCAGAGTTTCATACCAACATATGAATTACTAATATCGACTCTTCACGCTCCACTGAGAAAGCAATTTTGGAATAAGTGTAATCAAAATGCAAACAAGTAAGCCTGCCTGTTCTGTTTACACTTATTTACACTTTTGACAAAAGGAAACGTATATTTATTTGGCACCCAATACGTGCTAGGCAATGCGATAGGTGCTTTTATATCTAACATTTCACTTAATTTTCACAATAATTCGGACCCTGTGAGGGAGGAATTACTATGACCATTTTGCTGTTCAGGAAACTGAGGCTCAGAGAGCATGAACAACTGACTACCGGGCACAGAGCTATGGGGGCAAAAGTGGCTACGCAGAGTGTAAGTGCAGGAGTCCAAGGGGTGGAGCTGAAACAGCCAACCTTTCTGTCGGCCTGAGCCCTCTACCTTGGAGTCCCTCATGTCTTCACGCGTCTCCCTGGGCTCGGCAAGGCTGTGCGGGTGAAGGATGCTAAGATCACTGCCACTCTGGAGGAGCAAGACATCTGACCCACTGTCACGTGGCAAGGGCCCTGGCAGAGGGGCATGGTAGCCTTTCTCAGGGAGAAGAATGTGGCAAGGCAGCCCCTGGTGGTGAACCTTGCGGGGGTGGTGCCTGGAAGTGACCCGTTCCCCTGTGCATCTCTTCACAGCATGCCACGCCCTCCCACACATGCTTTCTAAGGTGACCCTGATACTTCCCTGGATGTGAACAGCCCTACTGAACAAACAGCCGAGGACAGGGCAGATCAGAGAGGATGAAGGCCTTGTCCCAGGTTGCACAGCTAAGAGCCTCACGACAAGGCCGGGCACAGTGGCTCACGCCTGTAATCCCAAAACTTTGGGAGGCTGAGGCGGGAGGATCACTTGAGGTCAGGAGTTTGAGACCAGCCTGGTCAAAATGGTGAAACCCCATCTCTACTGAAAATACAAAAATTAGCTAGGTGTGGTGGCACATGCCTGTAATCCCAGCTACTCAGGAGGCTGAGACAGGAGAATCACTTGAACCCAGGAGGCAGAGGTTGAAGTGAGCTGAGATCGAGCCACTGCACTCCAGCCTCCAGCCTGGGCAACAAGAGCAAAACTCCGTCTCAAAAAAAAAAAAAAAAAAAGCTTCACGACCGGCCTCCTTCTCACGTGATACTTTACTCCACTGCCAGGGGAAAAGCCAAATGATATGTTAGCAAAATACTTCCTACCTCAACAAAACTCAAAAAGTTTAGAATAAATCAGTTAAGGGACAATTGCTGTGTGGGGCCATTGATTTTGGCTGCTCAGACCCCTTCTGTCTCCCCACAGCCAGAGGGGAATGGCTGGCCAATCAATGGGCTCCATCTGCTTGGCCACTATGATTGGGTCAGGAAGTGGCTACGTGACCCAAGCTGGGCCAATCACAGGTCATTAGTTTTCGGCTGGCGCTGGGAGTGGGTGGGGATTGGCTCTTGCCAAAGTAGAGAGAAAAGCTGACTCCACAGCACGAACCTGGGTGGGCAGTGGGTAGGGGAGACCTTCTTCCTGGATCCACCTGTGGCTGAGACCAGCCCATCAGAATCCTACCTGTTACTTGGGCAGCAAATTCCTTTTATTCCAGAGCTGGTTTGAGTTGCATTTCTGAAAGAATTGCGATGAATACAGGCATTCTCCCACAGAACTGGACCACATACTTCTGGGTATTAGTTGAGATAAACTAACAGACCCAAAAACGAGTCATGGCCCCAACAAACAAGCTGATTTCACATTCATGTAAATAGTGCAGAGCAGTTCTGGTGGATGGTGGGGTAGCAGTTAAGGGAGGGAGGTCAAGGCTTTGTTCCCCACCATCACTGGGACAGAGGGCAGAGACCCTCACAACCTTGATGTGTGACCTCTCTGGAAAGACTTGACCGCTGAGGCACGTCCTGAGAGTAGGTCTCCAGGGCCTTCTGGGAGTAGTTCTGTGAAAGCCCCCCTAGAGAGAAAGAGTGCTCTCCACTCATTCTCCTGCAGGTCATCTCAGCCCAGCCTGCTCCAGTCCTCTCTCACTGCAGCACAGGTGGAGTTCAGCCAGGTGGTCTGGGACAATGGCAGGCTGGTGGGCATCCCCAGATCACCACCATACAGTCTGAGGCTTTTCTGCTTTTCTTGGTTCAGCATATTGAGTGCAAGGCTGAGCTTTGGGGCTCTGGGATGCCCACTCATCTCCAACAGCCTCCCTGAGCCCCGTGGAAAGTGCCTGGGGACCAGCCTTCCTCCCTTGGGTTGCTTTGAGGGCCTGTGGCTTTGCAGACTCAAAACAGTCAATCTTATGTGCAGAGCCTGCGGTCCCTCTCTGCTTCCCACCAGGCCAGGAAGTTTTGACCAGGCCCTTTCTATCCAACAAGGAAGACCGTTTCACATGATGCCTGTCATTTGCCTCCTAGCCCTGGCATGAGCACCAGACTTCCATCTCCAAAGCCACAAGAAGCAGATGTCTACGATCTGGTGTTGAAACCACCAGGACCCTCACCAGCAAGAACCCTGGATGCCAGAATCTTGCGACTTATCTCTCAGCCTGGCAGTACGGTGCTTTCTCAGCATCTTCCTCTTGGTTAAATATCTACAACATTAATTATTACAATTTATTAAATCTGGGGAAATAAAATCTTACTGCACTCCCCTTGCCACTTCCCCATGCCCCCACCAAAATGGAGTATCTTGTTTTGCTAACTGCTTAAACATAAAACTCCAGAAGAAAAAAATTGTCCCCACAGCTCATATTTTTCATCATTTGGTCATTAAATAGTGATGGATATAAACCTATAAAGAACCTAAACTGAACCTTTTAACAATCCGTGAGCAATACTATCATTTCTTTAATAGAACCTGCTGACCGTGCCGTGCGCAGACACCATTTGTCATTTTCAGCATGCAATAATCAATAAGTTGGCTTGAAAATAAATAATACAACAGTCACAATATATTATCTTTCAGACTGGCCTTATACTAACCATAAAATGGGACTAAAACAAGACAGAAACTTTTACATGAATGTTAAAAAGTTAGGGACATCACAGTGAGGACTAATGCATGAATTAGACCCATGCCAGGGTCCCAAATTTGCTGTGAGTTCTGTTGAGCCAGGCCTCTGCTGCCGCCCACTGCCTGCAGTTAGAGTAAGGACGTAGCAGCCAGGTGGCGGAGTCACAGTCAGCACAGTGTGTGGGGGCCAGAGGTGACAGCGTTCTGTCACAGGCTGTATTACCCAGGTGCAGACTTCCCGATGTCATTCCAGGTACCCCAGAGCATAGCTTCAAACAGAACCACCTGATGGGTCACGCACCCAGTGCCAGGGCTGGGTAGAGGTTTGCTTAGTTCCAAGAGGAGGCCATAGCCCAGATTCAGCTTCAGAGATTTTCATTCCGTGGGAGAGAAATGCCACAAAGAATCCAGGCCAGCAGGTGGCATTGGTGGAGAGTGGGTTCTGGAAGCAGCAAGGTAATGGCTGCCGATCACAGTGAGCTTGTCGTCATCTGGGATAGGGTGACCCTTAGCAGCCCTCAGCAACTCAGCTTTGAGTCTGCTGGCCATCTGGTGCTGCTCTTCAAGAGCAACAGAAAACCCCCTAGTTTGTTCATTTGTTCTTTCATCCATTAATTCATTCATGCATCCATTCATTCATTTAACAAAAAAGGTATTGAGAACTTATGTAAGTTCCAGGCGCTGTGCTAGGTGCCGGGAACACAGCAATGAAGCAGACAAAATTCCCTCTGCTCCCCTCCCAGAGCTTATATGCTAGTTGGCGCACTACAACAGACAGGATATGTAAATCCATCTCAGTGGGGTGGTCAGTGCTAGGGAGGACTGTAAAGCAGGGCAAAGGGACAAGGTCAAGTGTGTGCCCTTCAGATCAGGTCTCTCCTGGTTTCCAGGTGCCCAGGCCTTCACTCCGAGTGCCCCATCCAGCCTCACACCTGCCTTTGGCTCCCTCGCTTCTCTGGTAACCAGTCTCCATGGCGTCCTCCACAGGGTGACACCGTAGTATGCTGTTAGCACCAGGCCACCAGAAACCATTGTATGAGAGGAGCCCCATGCCCTGCTGTGAGGCAGGCAGCGCCATCCCCACTGCACAGCTGGGAGCCCAAGGCTCAGAGGCAGCATGTCTTTAGTAAGCAGGTTGACCAAGTGTCCCTGTTTGCCTGGGAATTTCAGTGCTTAAACCAGCACAATCCCAGGCAAGCTGGGATGGTTGGTCATCCTCAAGCAAGTGGTAAAACTGGATCTCAACCTCACTTGGGTCAAAGGACTTTGCACCACCCCCTTTGGGGGCCATCTTCTCACTAAGGCTGATGCAATCCTGGGAAATTCTCATAGCAATTTGGTTTCTTCTCTCATTTTTATTTATTTATTTATTTTTGAGCCTCGCTCTGTTGCCTAGGCTGGAGTGCAGTGGCACGATCTTGGCTTACGGCAACCTCCGTCTTCCAGGTTCAAGCGATTCTCCTGCCTCAGCCTCTGGAGTAGCTGGACTACAGGTATCAACCACCATGTCTGGATAATTTTTTTTTTTTTTTTTTTTTTGTATTTTTAGTGGAGATGGGGTTTCACTATGTTGGCCAGGCTAGTCTCAAATTCCTGACCTCAAGTGATCTGCCCGCCTCAGCCTCCCAAAGTGCTGGGATTAAAGGCATCAGCCACCGTGCCCGGCCTCTCATAGCAACTTAAAACAGCAACTGTCCCTAAAAGTTCTTAGATGATTTGGGCTTATCTGCACAGAATTTGGAGTCAAAGAGACCTAGGATTCCATTCCGATTTGGGCATTCAATGGCTGGGTGGCCTTAGTCAGGCTACTTAAACTCTCTGAGCCTCATCTGAAAATGAAGGTAAATATGCATATTTCAGCAGGGTCTTGATGCAAATTTGACATCTTGCAAATGACCTAGCCCATGGTAGATATTCCATAAGTGGTGGTGTTATTAATACCTAGAGGGTTTTATCCCAGGAACTAAAGGAAAGAACTCGTATTCCTAGGGGAGGTGTGGAGGTAGAAACGAGTGCTGCCACATTTATTATGAATCAGCTCGCTATGTGGAGCCAAAAATACTCTCTTTGGGTAGCGTCTCTGTGACTGATATTAAAAATGACTGATTTAAGAGAAAGTGCTTCACCCTTGTTGCAAACTAAGAAGGTAGGTCTGGAGTATTCTCAGCCTTAAATGCTGTCAGTATTTCATCTTTGGGTAGTCATAAAGTTAAAGGTTAATAGGCTGTACAAATGACAGAGTTTAAAGGGAAAGATGGGGAGGGGCCAGGGAGCTCCGGGCAGCCGCGGGCGTGTTGGAGACAGGTGGCGACTCACCTGCAGGCAGGAAATACGGAGGTGGGGCTGAGCCAGCCTTCTCAGCACCTTCTCATTCCTGCTCCCATATGGAAACTCCTTATTCCAAGAGCTCTTTTCCTCTACAGGGATTTCTTTCCTGGTAGGACCGGAGGGCACAGGGCCTTGGAGACGCAGGCTGGGCAGCATCGTGAAAGCCAGTGCTTGATTTAGTGTCCTGAGAAAGAGTGCCAGGAAGCAAGGGGACTGAACCTCTTGGAGGCCTGAGAAGAAGGCAGGAGGGCTCAAATGGAATTGAAGTGAGCCCCACTTTCATGAGGCTGACCCTGTGGTCAGAGTTTTGGTTCTCAAATTTGGGAGCACATCAGAATCACCAGGAAGCTTGTTACTCAAATGCAGATTCCTTGACTCCAGCCTGGAGTGGAGTTGGGGCCTGGGCATCTGTATTTTAGTAAATTCCTACCCATCTCCCAGGGTGACTGTAATGTGGCTCTAAGACAGATAAGCCATGGGTATGCCTTGAGAAATCCTGAATCAGTCAATGCACTGGAGTCTAGTTCTAGATCCAGATTCCTGGGCCTTCAGTAATTAGGGGCTTTGGGGATTATTGAGCCACAAGCTGCACCCAAATCAGCCAGGCGCTGTTGAATCTAAGTCCCCACTGCGACTTCACTGGCCACACAGAATCTTGGAGGTGTGAACAAGCAGCCAGGGGTGGGGACCTCGGCCTCCCACCTGTTACCAATGGGGAAGTAGAGGCAATGCCCAGGAATGACCTGCCCAAGGTCAACCACATAACAGGGAAGCCAGCACTTGGACTCCCCAGTCTAGGGCTCTTTCTACTGCACCACAGGCCTCTTCTTGCCATTGGCAGGGGCTTGCGCTCGCTTCACACCACTGCCATGGAGCCTGGTTTCATCCATTCCCGCTTTCTACACATACGGGGCCAGCTTTCTCCTGCACTCTGTCGGGACTGACAAAGGGTGTGTGTGAAAATATCCTGACTGCAAGTGCGCGCATAGAGCTCCCTAGAATTCACTGTTTACCTCCAGTCTGAGGTTCTAGATGAAGCAGGAACAGAGCTCTATCTGTGAACACAAACTAGTTTAAGGAGGGGAAAAATGTTAAATTCAGTGAAGCAGAATCCTTGGCAGAATCCAGACCCTTCCAGAAAAGACCTTTTAACTTCAAGTGCACCAAAAGTATCTTTTCTTGCTAAGGAAATTAACAGATGACAAAGTGCACTTATTACTCCATCTCCTGAGATCCTTATAAAAACACCGTGAGGTAGTGGGTAGTGCTCCACTTTAAGGATAGAGAAACTGAGGCCCACAGAGGCCAAATGACTTGTCCAAGGTAACTGTGTAATCAGAATAATGACTTCCGAAAAGGTTCACACACTAATCCTCTAAAGTGGTGAATACGTTACCTTCCATGGCAAAAGGGACTTTGAGCATGTGACTGTTAAGGATGTTAAGACAGAGAGATTGTCCTGGATAACCCTTGTGATGACAAGAGTTTTTATAGGAGAAAGAGAGGCAGCAGAGTTTGTGATTGATGTGAAAAATACTCGACCCTTCTTGCTGGCTTCGAAGATGCAGGATGGACACTGTGAGGCAAGGAGTGTGAGCAGCCTCCGGTAGCTGGAAAAGGCAAAGACACAGAGTGTTCCCTAGAGCTTCCAGAATCTCAGCCGTGCCAACACCTTGATCTTATCCCAGTGAGACCCACTTTGGACTTCTAACCTGCTAAACTGTAAGATAATGCAATTGTGTTGTTTTAAGCCCCTAAATTTGTGGTACTTTGTTTAGAATAGCAACAGGAAACTGATACGGTCACACAGAAAGAAAACAGCAGAATTGAACCCAATTCTGTAGGCTCAGTCCAGGACCTCTCTATTGCAGGGACCAGTCAGGAGGTGTAGACACAGGGGAGGGGAAATGTTTTGTGATGCCCAGTTACTGTTACCCTCTGGGAGCTGGGGATCACAGCAATGGGATGGTAATTATTCAAACTCCAGCTAAAGTCCGAAGCAGGGAGAAGTTACGTCCTCTCTCTTCTCTTCTCAGTCAGTCCTGAGCTCTCTGCTCCACAACCCCAGCCTCCACTGTGCCCCTGTCTATAGGATGCAACTTGGAGGCTCAGACTTGCCGAAACCCCACATAGAGACATTGATCCCTTCCTCTCGTCCCAAAGCAGGCCTGATGGGGACAAATGCAGTGTAAAAATCCTGAGTGACCAGTGGCTCTCTGTCCTGTCTCCATCTAGGCCAGGGCGGTGGGTGGCCCCTCCCCTGGTCTGTCCTGGGTCTGGGGCCCTGGTTGATCCCCCAGTCCCATGTCAGCCTCTCACCTTGAGGCTCCAGGACTGTCCCAGAAAGGAGCTTCTTGCGATCAATCTTACCACGGTCTCCATGAATTTTAAATAATAGCGGCTTTGCTCTTTCTTGCTCACTCCCTGGGTGCGTCAGACTGCAGCTTTTACAAGATCATATTTCTTCACATTTTCATACAATTATTTTAAATGGACAAGATAATGTTGAAATTCTTATTTAAAATGTATGCAGGTAGAGAATGAACCTTCCTGCTTTTTATATTTAACACCAGATGGAGCAATAGAAGGGAATTTTAACAACAGAACTGAAGTGGAAGTGTCTTATGCGTTCATGATGGACTATGGTTTTAAGCAGCTGGTTTTCTTTGATGAATAAATAATTACACCCAAAATAGACAGGTTGGCCATTATTAATCTCATTTTAGACTGTGCACATTTTATTGATTCTTAAGTACAAGGATTTTGCCATTTTCACCAAAGAGTGACTTTCCTAATTAAAATGTAAGTTAAAAAAAAAAAAAAAAAGCTTCAGCAGTCTTGTCAGAGCCAGGGTGGCAGAGGGCCTGGTTTCTTCCAGAATGAATCCTTTCCAGACTAATGACCCCCAGAGATACTTCACACAGCCAGCCCATCTCCTGAGCAGCCAATGAGACCAGCAGAGACCCAGCCAAAATGGGGCACCAAGACACACGACCCAGCCTGGGTCCATCAGCCTTCCGTTTGGTTTCTGTCTATGTGACCCCAGAAAATAGGAGTGTTTGACCTTCCCCCTTCCCCAGTTCACCTACTCAAATGGGTGTCTCTTATACAAACATTGGGGCAATTATCTTTTGTTTTTTGATTTTAGAAAATTGTTTTACTTTAATACTTTTTAGACATAGGGTCTCACTATATTGGTCAGGGTGGTCTTGAACTCCTGGCCTCAATCCTTCTGCCTCGACCTCCCAAAGTGCTGGGATTACAGATTCCAGCCACTGTGCCTGGCCTCTTTTGTTTTTTAAATGCTTATTAGGATTTTATAAATAGAGAACATCATAAGGAAGAAAATTAGATAATCTTATTGCACAGTGATTTGGTTTAGCTCTGTGTCCCCACCCAAACCTCATCTGGAATTGTAACCACTATGCGTCAAGGGAGGGAGGTGCTTGGATCATGGGGGCAGTTTCCCTTATGCTGTTCTCATGATAGTGAGTTCTCACAAGATCTGATGGTTTTATAAGGGGCTCTTCCCCCCTTTGCTTTCTCCTCTCTCCCTTCCCGTCATGTAAGAAGTGTCTGCTTCCCTTTATGCCATGAGTGTAACTTTCCTGAGGCCTCCCCAGCCATGGGGAACTGTGAGTCAATTAAACCTCTTTCCTTTATAAATTACCCAGTCTCAGGTGGTATCTTTATAGCAGTGTGAAAATGGACTAATATACACAGATAATACATATTGACCTTTTTTAAATAAACGGAGGAAGTATACTTAGAAAGTTCAAGGAGAGAGAGAGAGAAGTAGCTAATATTTATAGAGCACCCACGATGGTTTTAAGTACACAAAAATTGTCTAAGACAGACACTGTTATTACCCTGGCTTTATGGATAAGAACATGGACGCACAGGGAAACTCAGCATGGTCAAGATCACCCAGGTCAGAAGGGGCAGTGATGGGATTCGAACCCCGCCTCTAGTGGAACAACTATGCCCTACTGCCTCTTACACAAAAGGATACTTTGAAAAAGTATTAATTTATTTATTGAGATGGAGTCTTGCTCTATCACCCAGACTGGAGTGCGGTGGCTCCATCTTAGCTCATTGCAACCTCCGCCTCCCGGATTCAAGTAATTACCCTGCCTCAGCCTCCTGAGTAGTTGGGATTACAGGTTCCCGCCACCACACATGGCTAATTTTTATATTTTTAGCAGAGACGGGGTTTCACCGTGTTGGCCAGGCTGGTCTCAAACTCCTGACCTCAGGTGATCTGCCTGTCCTGGCCTCCCAAAGTGTTGGGATTACAGGTGTGAGCCAAGGCCCCACCAGGATTTTTTTTTTGAAAAGCCACTCACTTCTACACCCCATCCCACAGAGGGAATCACTGTCAAAAGTTTCTGGTAATTTCTTCCAGAAAAAAATAAATGCTTGCAACTGTATCATGTTCTGCCTATAGGCGTCAGAAATGTGAAGCTGCCGGCACGTTTTCTCATCAGCAAAATGGTGACTTTGTTAGAAACTTCACCCCCAGCCCGGCTTCCCTGGGGCAGCTCTCTGGTCTGTTTCATGCACTGTGGTTCTGTGTATCTGTTTGTGAAGAGGAGTCTCATTGCTAAGGGAAGCAGCTGAGTAATCATTTGCGAGGGTCATTTCGAGGCCCAATGCCCACTTTCTAGAAACATAACATCACCCAAATACAGAGTTGGGCCCTAGTTGCCACTAGAGGAGATGGGGGCAAGGAGGGGGTCTGTGGCCATTGGGGAGGCTCCAGCCAAGGCCAGATTTGAGCTGGACCTGCAAATTAGTGAGGGCAGAAGAGTGCAGTAACTGCCAGGAATGCATGTGGTGCAAAGTGACAAAATCACTCTGGAAAGTTCTTTAAATCAGCCTCAAGTGCAGATCCCTCCCATGTTTATTTGCCACATAGGACACTGGCATGTCATCTCCCAGCAGGACCAGCTCAGGTGTAGAGGATTTCCTTGGGCGGGAGAGCAGAGCACCATCATGAAATAGCTGACATTTAGGGGCTGGGTGGTAGGAAGAAGGTAAAACTTGAAATCCGAGAGTCACATTCAACTTCGGTGTGATTCTCACACTCAGAGAGGGCCCCAGAAACAAGACTTCAGAGGGGAGAACAGGGTCAGGTCCTGGGTCCCACCCTCACCCGAGGGCATACACTCAGACAGAACCAATTTCCCTCACTGTCTGTCTCTTCCAGCATGTACTTACGTTGACCTTATACATGATGCAATTCCTCTGTGATGGAAAATAACCACAGGTCACCAGGAGGCCGGGCCTCCTTGGGATCCATCTACTTGTCACAATTCAACTTTTAAGAATTCTAATGGGTCACCAGATTTGCCATTAGTAATGATGACAATCCTTTGGTGAGCCTTCCTAATGCCAAATGTATCTGCCTAACTTATTTGCTATACCAACAACCAGTGAGAAAATGGGGCACAAATTCAGAGTTTTCCTTGATGTGTCAGCCACCTAGAAAGGGGAGTTTTCTTAGTTCTGTAGCCATTTCTACTTAAGGCGCTATCTCCTATGTTTGAGATTTACAACTAATTCTGGTACCATTTCAGTGGAATTGGGATGGTTACGGCTGTTTTTCTTTGATGGAGAATCAAAACATGTGACTTGAGTGAGTACTTGCCTTTTATTACCCATCCCTGTCTGTAAAATATCTGGTTTATGTGCCAAGGAAAGTATAAACATATGGCACAGTATTGGTTTTTCAGTAACTTGGCTTAAGCCAAAGGGGGGAAAAATCTCATCTTGACACTATTTATGAAACAATTAATGTTGTCAACAGCCTTCCCACCTGCTGAGTTACACATAGCCTTCTAGACTATGAGGACTCCAAGAAGTGTCAACAATTCTAATATGAACTGTTGAAGCAAATCCATTTGAAAGGACTTATTTCTACAACTTATAAAACCTGATGATAGATAGCCCTTCAACTGTAGAGCACAAAAGATGCCTTATTCTCCAGCAAAATCCCCTCATCATAAAGCTAATATCCAGGTAGCAAGCAACGATGATATGCCATCCATTTCTGCAAATGGTATCTCACTTAATCCTAACAACAGCCAGGTTAGGTAGGTATTGCTATTGTTATCTTCCATGTTATAGAAGCAGCTAGCTCTCATTGAGGTTAAGTAACCTGTTCAACCTCAGGAAAGTACTTAGAGGCTAAACAAGGATTTCGGATGTGATCTTTGGGATCTAAGGGAGTATACAGCCCAAAGGCAGGTCACCCAGGAGGGCCTAGGGTGAACCTCACCTAAATAAACCAGACATTTCCAGATTTCTTTGTTTAAAACTCAGATTCTCAAATTCAGTTGTTTAAAAGACAAAATACTGTGAAATACTTTCAAAAACGGTTTGGCAGTTTCTTATAAATTTAAACACAACCCTTGATATGGTTTGGCTGTGTCCCCACCCAGTTCTCATCTGAATTATAGTTCCGGTAATCTCCACATGTGGTGGGAGGGACCCAGTGGGAGGTAATTGAACATGGGGTGGTTTCTCCCATGCTGTTCTTGTGATAGTAAGTTCTCTGATGGTTTCATAAGGGGCTCTCCCTTATAAAACCTTCCCCGTGTTTGCTTCCCCTTCCACCAGGATGGTAACTTTCCTGAGGCCTCCCCAGCCCCACGGAACTGTGAGTCAATTAAACCTCTTTCCTTTATAAATTACCCAGTCTTGGGTATTTCTTCATAGCAGTATGAGAATGGACTGATACAACTCTACTCTATGACCCAGCAATTCCACTCCTACATATTAGTCAAGAGAAATGAAAGCATATGTCTACACAAAGACTTGCACAAAAATGTGAATAGTCATCCTAAACTGAGAACAAACCAAGTGTGCATCAACAGATGAACAGGTGAACAAATAGTGGCACACCCATACAAAGGCACACTAGACTGCAAAAAAAAGGAGCGAACCACTAATACCAGCAACAACTTAGATCACTCCAAAAACATTCTGCTGAGCTAAAGAAGCCAGACACAACAGAGCAGATATCAAATGAGTCCATTTAGATGAAAGTCTAGGATGGGCCAAACTTATCTATAGTGACAGAAAACGGGTCAGCGGTTGCCTGAGTCTGGGAGAGAGAGGGAGACTGCAATGAAGCAGGAACTTTCTAGGGACCAGGAAATGCTCTTTATCTTGATTGTGGTGGTGGTTACAAGGGTATGTGCATTTGACAAAACATTGCACTATGTACTTAAAATTGGTACATTTTATGGCATGGAAATTATACTCAATAATGTTGCTTCTTTAAAATGCAGGATGGGGCGGTTATATAGAAAAGTAGCATAATTCTCAACATTAGAGGACCTGACTGCATCAGCCTAGCAATTTCTTGGACTGGCTGCTTCATCCCTCTGAGCCCCAGCTTCACCTTGTACTACTAAGGCTGTGCTGGGTAGCATGAATTTTGGCTTCACAGAACAGAAATCCCATAGCAGACTTCCCAGAGGCATTTTCAACACCTCCACTTGTACCTGGTTGGCTAAAATCAAATAGCTTGACAATCCTAGCTGCAAGGAAGGCTGGGATATATAGTTCTTTATTCCAGGCAACAATGTGCCCTCCTAAAAATTGGAGTCTGTTACAGGGAAGAGGAACGAGGGTGCTGGAGGAGGTATCCACCAGCCTCTGCCCCAAAGATCTCTTCTTCCCAATTAATCTGAGGATCCAAACGCTTTCACTCACCTATTCTGTGGAGCACAGTGCACAAAGTTACTAGGCTGGTTATTGATTAGATATTTATTGATTCGATCTTGTTGGTTATTCCTCCTCCCTAATGGAATGTTTTCTATGCAAAAGCTGTCACTTTAGAATTCCACTAAAACAGCACCTTCTTCCACTGCTTTTGCACCAAACTTAATCACTCTCCCAGGAGTCAGAGATCCTGGTAAGATTATCCAATTGGTCAAATCTAGGTCTCATCTGCAATAATTATTAAAATAATAATAAATGTTGTAACAATGATCACAGCAGACGTTAATGAGCCAACCCTGTGTGCCCACCCCCCTTGTGTGCCAGCCCCCCTTGTGTGCCAGCCCCCCTTGTGTGCCAGCTCACACTGTGTGCCAAGCACTTCATATGCATGTTCTCACTTAACTTTCTTCACAACACCCGGGGGTTTCGAGGGGACATTTACCATGTTTGGGCCGCCTGACATGAGATACAGGGGAATCACACCATTGCGTGGATCTTGGAGGTGGAAGCAGAGGAAGCTGAAGTGGGGCAAATCTGCTATCTTCCCATCGTTGGTGGCTGGGATGAAGCATGTCACCTAGGCTTGACCTATCAGATGCTCCCAGCAAAGACTTTGCACCTTGGGAGAGAGGTGCAGAGATGTGGGACAGTTGGCGTTGTCCCCCGCAGAGGCTGCAGAGGCTGGTGGCCATGCTGGTGAGGGCCTGTGTTGGTGGCTCCCACAGCAGCCATGTCCTAACTGGCAAGCCTGTCTGGTGGCACTCTGTGCCTGCTGCTGTCTGGACAGCCTCGGTTCCTGCTTTTTTCTGAGCCGGTTCTGCAGCTGTCTTCTCGCTTCTTGAATGGCCCTATGTCTTGCCAAAGAATTTATTTTGGCCTAATCCTACTGCCACTGCTGTCGAGACCCACCACGAATATTCTAGGGTCTAAGCCAGGGGGTGCTTGAGTCAACTCTGTAAAGACGTGCAAGACTGGCCTCCTTCCCCAGTACGCCTGAGTCCCACAGCCATGCTGCCTGGGCCCAAAGTCTCTCAAATTCTGTGTGAAACAGCTCCTCATTCTGGCCTCCGTCTCTCTCCATATCAGGCTCCAAGCCAGTCCATGGGGTTGGGAAGAATGGGGCAAACACCATGCCATTCTGTGTCTCTTCTCCTCTCATCTCTCCTTCTAGTTGAACAAAAACAAAATAAAACAAAAAAACTTACTCCTCTTTCTATCAAAGCCAAAGCCTCCACCCACATCAACTTACTAAATAAGAGACCACCAGGTTGCCAGCTTAAAAAAGAGCGCTGGGCACAGTGTAATCCAGCATTTTGCGAGGCCAAGGCGGGAGGATTACTTAAGCCCAGACGTTCGAGACCAGTCTGGGCAATATGATGAGACCTGGCCTCTACAGAAAATACAAAAATTAGCTGGGTGAGGTGGCTTTGCCTGTAGTCCCAGTAGTCTTGGGAGGCTGAGGTGGGAGGATTGCTTGAGCCAGGAAGGTAGAGACTGCAGTGAGCTGTGATTGCACCACTGCACACCAGCCTGGGCGACAGAGTGAGATCCTATTTTAAAATAAAATTTAAAAGAGCTACATTCTAAATGCCATTGTGCAGCTAGCTAGGAACCCCCACAATAATAAATACACTGTACTCATATGAACGCACACTGGTAAGTGTGGTCCTCAGATGGAGTCTTTGGGAATATACACCCATGCTGCTTGACTGAGCTGGCTGATCTTGTCCTCAAACAATCAATTTATTCTTTGGCCAGGCACGGTGGCTCACACCTGTAATCCCAGCACTTTGGGAGGCCAAGGCAGGTGGGTCACCTGAGTTCAGGAGTTCGAGACCAGCCTGGCTAACATGGTGAAACCTTGTCTCTACTAAAAATGCAAAATTAGCCGGGCATGATGGTGCATGCCTACAGTCCCAGCTACTTGGGAGGCTGAGGCAGGAGAATCACTTGAACCTGGGAGGCGGAGGTTGCAGTGAGCTGAGACCACACCTTTGCACTCCAGCCTGGGCAAGAAGAACGAAACTCTATCTCAAAAAAAAAAAAAAAAAAAAAAAATTCTTAACCATCAGCTTCAGCGTTAAATGACTTTCCAATCTACTGTTATTTGTTCAAACAAACTACCATCATTTTGTCCTTAGATTTCAAAGCAAATTGATGCTTAGCAGAAGCCCACACTAGATCTTCTGTGTTCATTTTGTGATTTTATTACAAATAGCATCCATACTTTATCCTCAAATACTTTCCTTTAAATGTTTTGTTTCAAACGTACTTTGCTTTTGAAAAAAAGAACATTTTTTTCTGATTATAAAAATACTTGCTTATTGCAGAGAATTGGAAAATTATACAAAGTACTAAGACTAAAATAAAATTACCCATTATCCCATTATTAAAAAACAAGCCCGAAAGTCTTATTATATTTTTCAGGTTCCCTGTCCCCTCCCGCAACACACACACACACACACACACACACACACACACACACACACACCCCTTCTCTGTCTCTGTCAAACACACATTGACACAGTATTTTTTTTTAAACTGTGTGAGAACTTTTCCTTGTCATTAAGCAGACTTCAAAAACCAGTTTTGTAAGTAAACAAAGAAACAAACAAAACCCAGTTTTGATGGCTTATGTAACATTCTGTTCCACTGTTTGGCTATACTACAATTTATTTAACCATTTGCTTATTTACATTTTATTGTATTACAAGTAATAGTAGAATGTATTGGTAGGTATACAATATATCTGTGTATCGGTAGGTATGAGTGTGTGCTAAGAATCCAGCTATTTTTTTTTAGGATGTACTGTATTCTAAAGGGAAACTGCTGGCTCAAAATGTTTGAACTTAAGAGCTCTTGATCCATATTGCCAAATTATTTTCTGGAAAACTGACACTGATTTATTCCCAATGGTGAGGTGTAAATATATCGTTTACTCTTCATCCTCACCAGCATTAAGCATTAGCTTCTTTTCTTGGCTTTGCTAATTTAATAACAGACAGGTATTTCACTGATGTTTTAATACGCATTTATTAAATTCATAAAGATTATGATCTGCTCATTATTTCTGTGACTTGCTCCTTATATTCTTTGCCTAGACTTCTACACCTGTTAAATATTTTTGTAATGGCTCATAAATGCTTATTTATGTATTTATTTTGGAGACAGTCTCACTCTGTCACCCAGGCTGGAGTGCAATGGCACATTCATAGCTTACTGCAGCCTCAAACTCTTGGGCTCAAGCAATCCTCCCACCTCAGCCTTCTAAGTATCTAGGACTACAGGTGTGCACCCACCCAGCTAAAATGGGGACTCGCTATGTTGTCCAGGCTGGTCTCAAACTCCTGGCCTCAAGCAGTGCTCCCTCCTTGGCCTCCCAAAGTGTTGGGATTACAGATGCGAGCCACCATGCCTAGCCCTATAAATGCGATACATATATGTGTGTGTGTGTGTGTGTGTGTGTGTGTGTGTGTGTATATATATATGTGTGTGTGTGTATCTTTTAGATGGAGTTTCACTCTTGTTGCCCAGGCTGGAGTGCAATGGTGTGATCTTGGCTCACTGCAACCTCCACCTCCCCGGATCAAGCGGTTCTCCTGCTTCAGCCTCCCGAGTAGCTGAGATTACAGACATGTGCCATGACGCCGGCTAATTTTTTATATTTTTAGTACAGATGGGATTTCACCATGTTGGTGAGGCTTGTCTCAAACTCCTGACCTCAGGTGATCCACTTGCCTTGGCCTCCCAAAGTGCTGGGATTATAGGCGTGAGACACTGAGCCTGCCCTTGCTTTTTATATATTAAGGATAGTAACTCTTTGTCTTATTCGTGGCAAGAAGTTTTTCCAATGGTTTTTCTGTATTTATCGGCATATTTTGGTTGCATATGAAGACCATAATTTTTTTTGAAAAATTCTAAACTTCCAATTTGATAATAGAAATAAATGCAGAATTTCTGGACTTGCTATGCAGACTCGATTTACAAAATCTATTTCGTTCACAAAGTAGGTACAGGCTTAACTGACCATGATTTCTTCTTCATAAACTAACTTCTGAACTGAAGTCAGTCTCTGTGAAAGACACAGAAGTCAGCTCTATGTCTACACTGACCTCCCCTTTTTGGAACTTTCTGTGTGCTTCCCTGTGGTTCTCATGCCTTCCCTCTCCACTGCCTTCCAGTGGCCTTTGCTCTTACGTAAACTTCTTCCCATCTCACCTTAGTCCCTGCATTCGAGAAATCTTCCCTGCTTTGGGTGAATATTGTCTCTTATTTTCCTCCCTCTCTGTTAAATATCCGCTGTCAGAAAGGAAAGAGATGGCCCTTGTAGTCAGGCTGACCTGGGGTCAACTCCATGTATGTTTGCTGTGTGACCTCAGGCAAGGCCCCTGAGCCTCAGTTTCCCTCTTTATAAAACATGATTATTGCAGGGTTTAGAGTTCAAAGGAGTCAGATCCAGCACAGAGCCTGGCTCAGTTACCAGCTTCTTTTATGAGTTTGGCTTCCTGAGTCCCTTTTCATCGAATTTTTTTTTTTTTTTTTTGAGACAGAGTCTCACTCTGTTGCCCAGGCTGGAGTGCAGTGGCGCAATCTCGGCTCACTGCAAGCTCCGCCTCCCGGGTTCACACCATTCTCCTGCCTCAGCCTCCCGAGTAGCTGGGACTACAGGTGCCCACCACCACGCCCAGCTAATTTTTTGTATTTTTAGTAGAGACAGGGTTTCACCGTGTTAGCCAGGATGGTCTCGATCTCCTGACCTCATGATCTGCCCGCCTCGGCCTCCCAAAGTGCTGGGATTACAGGTGTGAGCCACCGCACCCATCCTTCGTCGAATTTTAAAGATCAGGAAAAGACATATCTTTTCCCCCAGAATTCTTCCCACTCCTCTGCACTGTAGCTGTTATTCATTAGCTGGGTAACTTGCCAGAGCACTTATGGGTACAATGTTTATGCTATACTATTAAAAGTGAAGTTTTCTTCTATTATTTAATAATGATTTTTTTTTTTGCTATTTTTAAATAATGAAAAATTTGTGAACTCTGTCTCTCCCCCTTATTGCCAGGTGCTCCATTACTGTAAATTGAAAAATAACATTTTAGGGAGTAATATTCCTTCTTCAGGTTATACATCAAATATACATCATCTTCATTGTTTAATTGATGCTTTAATCCCCCCATTAAGATACAAGCCAAAATAAATTTCACTCCCTTCTCTATAGATGCAATTTCATTTCGATCACGTCAGTTGGAACAATAAAACATCAATTAAACAATGAATTCCTGACAAATACATGGCATTTGATGCATAATTACCTCCCCCACCCAATCTCATTTTCTTCAAGGCAAAGGCTTCCTCAGCCCACTTATGTTCCAGGTTTCACCCCCTAAAATAGAGCATGAGCTTTGCACCTTTTTCTCCGCCCCCAGGACAGGAATCTTGGATACAGCCCACCAAGGAGGAGCTGGGCTGGCAGGGATCTTCTAATCATCTTGGATCTTCTAATCATCATCTTGTTATTGAGATGAGTCTTGGGAGGCAAAAGCCTTGCACGACCCCACTGCCACCCCACCAGGGTGCAAGCCAGGGCTAGAGCTCAAGTGAGCTCACTTTCTGCCTCAGATTCATCCCAAGAAAGGCCAAGAATGCAAGGGGTGGGGTGCATCTCAGAGAAGTGAGACTCCCTGGGGGTCTCAGCACCTGGCTGGGACGTGGAGCATAGCAGCCCTTCTCTCCATTCCAAGCTCCCCGATGCATTCCACAAATAGGGTTGAGGGTTCTCTGTGTGCGGAGCTCTGTGCAGGTCCTGGGGACACTGGCTGTGTGTTCGGTGCCATGAGAGATGAATAAACCCAGTGCGGTGAGGGTAGGGGGAGAGGTGGAGCTCTGAGCCCGGGGAGCCTGGGGAGCCAGGGGAGGGACCTTTGCAGGAACACCGGACGCACGCCCCATACGGAGTGTTGAACAGATTGGGACTTTGGGAGTCAGTGACTGCTTCACCACCAGAGCCGCCACCCAGTGCCTGGACTGGGAGCAGCACTGCAGCAAGTCGGCCGCCGCCCGAGCTGGCAGGCAGGCCCCAAGCTGGACAGCTGGAACCATGATCCCAAGAACGCTAAATGTTTGGGAGCCGAGGCTGCCCACTGGAACCTAACAGTGGCTCCTTTTTCAGGAAAGGCCGTCATGATTCGACTACAGTGTCTGGTGGAGGGGAGTGGAGGAGGGTGGAGGCGGGGGTGAAATGGGCCGTGCCTGAAGTGTCATTTAAGGGGATGTTTAACTTCCACTCCCTGTTTCTGAAGAGTAATTTTCTGCAGAGACAGGAAGAATAATAGGAGGAACTTGGCTCATTTTGGCAAATTGCTCCAATTTTCCCACAATCTCAGCCCCCTGTATCACCTGCCCCCACCTGTCTATTTGGACCACTTAATGCCCTGGATTCAGACCTAATAGAGGCTGTTTGTTTGGCCCTGGCTCAAAGGCTAGACTTGTTTTCAGGACAGAAGCTGGAAGAAAAACCAATCTGGACATCTAAATCACAGCCAGGACTCATTACATAAATGATATATTTACACAATTGATCCCTTTTCTACTGGGTAATTAATTCGGCATCGGAACCCTTAACGATTTAATTGTCATATGTTTAAACTGAAATGGTTGCCACAAATTTCCAAAGACAAGAAGCAGATTGAGGAGAGGGCCTTCTTTTGTCCTCAGAGTGGGGGTGGCCTCCCTTCTTTCAATATTGCCATCAAAAGGAGAAAAACCTGCTGATAGCCCCAAAAGGGCTAACACGTCGGGACTGTGTCTGTTTGGGTGCATGCCTGTCTTGCCAGCTTAGGCCATTTAAGGGATGAAGGGGCCAGGTGCGAAGAGAACTTAAATCCAGAAATGGTAGGTGGGGCCTTGCTTCCACACTGAATAGGACAGGCCTGTGCCTACCCAGATCCCCTGAATCCTGCTCACTCCATTCCACCTTTGCACCCCGGCACTCCTTGCTTCAGGCACTTCGGCTTCCCATGGCAAGCAGCTGTGACTGTTTTGGAGGACAACTGAAGCCATTTTGCCCCAGTGACCAGAGAGCCAGAGGAGCCTGGGAGCTCATGTCCCCCAGGGTGACCTTGAACACAGACTGCCTGGGAGCAGGAATATGAAAGGTCCAGCACCCTTGCCTCTGAAAGGGACAACCCTGAGGCATGACTCGTCCATCAGAGCTCCCGGGAGGATCAGCATGAATCCCCTCAACTGCAAAGCTGTGGCCAGGAGTTGGACAGGTTGGCTTCCCTTCCCTCCCTGCCCCGTGACCCCTGCCCCTTCCCAGTCTTCCTGGGGTCACTTCCTTAATAAGCCAGTCCTTCCCTCAGGGCCTGCTCTGGGGGAACCCAACTGAGAACAGCTACTCTCTAGCTGAGTGACGCTGGCAAGGCTCTTAACCTTCTCTGTGCCTCGGATCCATGCTTCCTAACAGGGGGCACTTATGGAGTGTATGCCAGGAAGCTGGCATGAAGGCACTTGCCACACTTTGTCTCACTTAATCCTCTCAGCAACTCCAAGAGGAAGCTACTTCCATTATCCCCATTTGACAGATGAGGAGGTGAGGAGCAGAGGAGTTAAGCCCTTTGTCCATATTCACACAGCCGGTGCAAGGGCTGAGTGTTTTGTGTCCCTCCCAAAATTCACGTGTTGAAATCCTAACCCTCAATGTGATGGTATTAGGAGGTGGTGCCTTTGGGAGGTGATTAGGTCATGAAGATGGAACCGTCATGAATGGGATCAGTGCTCTTACAAAAGGGACCTCAGAGAGCTAGCTGGCCCTCTTCTCACTATGTGAGGACACCACAAGAGGATGGCCATCTGTAAGCCAAGAAGAGGGACCTCACCAGACACCTGGCACCCTGATCTCAGACTTCCAGGCTCCAGAACTGTGAGAGAGAAAGGAACAAACCACGGGGTCTATGGTACTTAGTTATAGCAACCCAAACTGACAAAAACAGCTGGTGAGTGGCAGGGACAGGATTCAACCCCAGGCAATTTGGCTTCAGAGGGTACCATTGACATCCCTCCCTCATGCATAGCACAGCCCACTCAGCAGAGATATGCTGAGGATCACGAGAGAAGGTTGTGGAAGGACTGGTGACTTGCAGAGGGCCTGGGATCACCCCAGGACAAAGGAGGCCCACCTAACACCTTGTCTCACCTTAATCCCTAGAGAAGAAAGGGGAGAGTGTCCAGGTCTCGGGCATATTGCCACTGCTGCGGTGCACGCCTCATAGTTCTTCAGAGAAATGAAGTGATATGCCTTCCCCACTTAAGTCCTGCAGCCTCTCCTGCCTCTGGAGGCTCCATGACCCATAGACACCTCTCCTCACACTCCCCTACTCACACACATATACACGCAGCCCCCAGAATGGCCAAGTTGGCATGCTGTCTTTGTGGATTAAAAACATTTGTGGATACTCAGGAGGCTGAGGTGGGAGGATCACTTGAGTCCAGGTGTTCAACACCAGCCTGGGCAACATAGACAGACCCCTGTCTCCACAAAAATTTTTTAAAAATTATCCGGGTTCAGTGATGTGTGCCTGTAGTTTCAGCTACTCTAGAGGCTGAGGTGGGAGGATTACTTGAGCCCAGCTTGAAGCTGCAGTGAGCTATGATCACACCACTGCGCTCCAGACTGGGTGACAGCAAGACCCTATCTCTAAAACAAAAACAAAAACAAAAAGCAATAACAACAACAAAAAACATCTGGGCAACATAAGGGAGTAGAGGCTTTGTCCTAATGTCATGACCAACATTTGGTGAAAGATAGAACAGGCATGAGGTCAGCCAAGGAGGCAGTGGTGAGGGTTTGATGGACCAGGGAGCCCTTGGCCAGTTCTATCTTCCTAGATTTTTTGTGACTCTGCAAACCCAAGTTAACTGCTGAAGTGTAATATCCCAAGCTTTTGGCTTCATACCTGTGGGCATTGTCTACCAGGGATATGGTATAGCACAGGTGTGTCCCATCTTTTGGCTTCTCTGGGCCACACTGGAAGAAAACGTATTGTCTTGGGCCACACATAAAATACACTAACACTAGCAATAGCTGGTGAGCTAAAAAAAATCTCATAATGTTTTAAGAAAGTTTATGCATTTGTGTTGGGCAGCATTCAAAGCCACCCTGGGCCACGGGTTGGACAAACTTGGTATAGCATAAGTTTTAAGAGAATGGGCTTAAAATCAGATAATGTACATGAAATATTTAGCAACACGACAGGCTCCTGCTGTAAAATACACATGCTAAAAATATCCTAAGGGGGTTGTTAGTCATGTACACTTTAGTAAGAATCAGTAAAACTCTTCCCAAATTGACAGATAGGTGACATTAAGTTCTTAAGCTACCCTAATCAGAAAATGGAAATTTAGTAATAGAAAGACACACAGAGTCCAAAGACAAAAATGCAGCCAGGCCTCAGGAAGTGAGTAGAACCAAGTTCAAGAAAGTCATCAGGGGCAGCCCCTCTAAACTGGACATTTTCTTGCTTCTCTTTCTCCAGATCTACTCTTTCTGCTTCATTATGCATATGGTGAGTAAAAGGTGTCCAAACATTTCCAGCCGGTGGGCATTGTCATGTATTACTGGGGATGAGAGAGAGTGGGAGAAGGAAGATCAATTCCCAGGAAAGGAGATGTCTCAACAAATTGAGAGCCATTCATGCTGGAAGTGAGAGCATAGAGGCCATGGGCATGAGGGAAGGCAGTGTGGCTTGCAAACAGAATGCTGTGCAATACTTGGAGTTCATATCCCTGTGCCCCACTTCACTTATAGCTTTGGTTCCTTGGGCAGATCGGTCAACCTTTGCTTTCCCAGATGCAATCCTGCAGAAAGATTAAGATGTAACAGTACTGAATGAGATAGCATTCATGCAACATGTGCCTCATACTATGCCTGCCCTCAACAGATGCCCAGGACATTTTGATGAAAGAGTGATGAAGGAAAACGTCACTTGTTTTGCTTAAGGCTTACCCTGATCACTAGGCTTAATCTCTAGGTTTGACAATCTGGAAATAAAATCTATAGTTGAAGTCAAATTATGTGGGAGGCTAAACACTAGAATTATTAAATAAGAGAATTGTTCTACAATAGTATAGTATTTTTACAATTGCCCTTTTAAGAAACAGCATACCATTACCATTATTTTTCCCAAGTCTGAAATCTTGTTTATTTCATTTACTATTTTGTCTTCCCCACCAGAATGCGAATCTCAGGAGATCAGGACCCTCTGTCCTGTCCATCTGTCTCCCAGAGGGTATGCTAGAGCCCGGCACTCAGAAACTACTTGATAAATTTTCATTTTATAGTGTGTGCCCAGGGTTGACTCATAGTGACAGTGGAACACCAAGTAGTGATGCCATAGTGACCTGGTTGACAAAATAGGGACCAGGTAGAGCTGGACACAGAAACATCACAAATCACTACAGTTTTAGGACATTCATATGTTTTAACAGGAAAGAACTGCATTAGAGTTTTGAAATTATAATTTATATGCACACATATATGTAAACAGACCAGCAGGTCATTTGTTCAGCATTATGCTTGAAACTTCAGAAATATTATTAATCTAGAATGGGTCAGGCCAAAAATATTACAGATAAACTACTGTCCATTCTACACTATTATTTTCTCTTAATCTGATTATTCTCTACTCCACATATTTAAAACCAGATTCATCATGATTACCCTCCATATCAATCAGCTCGTGCCGTGTAACAAACCATCTCAAACTCAGTGGCTTAAAGTAACAATCATTTATGACTACTCTTGTGAGTTGGCTGATCTAAGCTCAGCTCTGCTTCAAGCTGAGTGTCCAACTGGCCTTGGCTCCTCACCAAGGATTGGGCTTAGTTCTGTTTAGTCTGAGGCCCATCCTAAAAGGACAGCAGCTACCCCAGGGAAATTCTCATCATCACTATGGCACAGAAGGGCAAGGTGCATCATACAAGTACATGTCAAGCCTCTACTTGCAACATGCCTGCCACCATCTCATTGGCCTAAGCAGATCAGGTGGCCAAGCCTGAAGTCAGGATTGGTCAGGTACAATTCTCCATTATTAGACCAAAGCAAGTCCAGGGCCAAGCTTGATATCAATGGAGTGGGAGGTGCAATCCTCTCACAGGGCGGGGAGAGGGGGGATGTGTGTGTGACTGTTTTGAATAGCTATTTAACCTGTCACATCCTCAAACCAAGTTTTCCTCTTATGTTCCCCAAACTATTGTGTTTCCTTAGTTCTAAGATATATGTGCCTTTATATTTACCATTTCTAAAAATGGGATATGAACCACACCTAATATATGCATTTATTGTAGTGATTTCTTTTTTTTTCTTTTACCTGAAAAGCTGTAATTGAATTGATGGTGCATCTTAAGATTGATACTGTTTTTAGAAGCGTAGACATTATTTATGTATTTATTTTAAATTCTATTTGATTGGGGTAAGTATACTTAGTATGAAACCTACTCTCTTAACAAAATTTTAAGTGCACAATACAGTATTGATAACTATAGGCATGATGTTGTATAGCAGGTCTCTAGAACTGATCTCGCTTAACTGAAATCTTAGGCCCATTGATTAGCAACTTCCCATTAGACCCTAACCCCAGCCCCTGGAAAAATAAAATAGGGAACGCCATTTTATCTTTTATTTATTTTTATTTTTTGAGATGTAATCTCGCTCTGTCACCCAGGCTGGAGTGCAGTGGTGTGTTCTCGGCTCACTGCAACCTCTGCCTCCCAGATTCAAGCAAGTCTCCTGCCTCAGCCTCCCCAAGTAGCTGGTACTACAGGCACACGCCACCACGCCCGGCTAATTTTTGTATTTTTAGTAGAGACAGGGTTTCACCATGTTGGCCAGGCTGGTCTCGAACTCCTGACATCAGGTCATCTGCCCACCTTGGCCTCCCAAAGTGCTTAGATTACTCACGGCATGAGCCACCGTGCCTGGCCTCTGTTTCACTCTTTGATTCTGTGTATTTGACTATTCTGGATACCTCGTGTAAGTGGAACAATGCAGTATTGGCCTTCTGTGACTGGTTTATTTCACTCAGCATAATGTCCTCTGGGTTCATCCATGTTGTAGCATGTGTCAGAATTTCCTTCCTTTTTTAAGGCTGAGTAATATTCCATTGCAGTATCTACCATGTTTTGTTTATCCATCCATCTATTAATGAATATTTAGGTTGTTAACGTATCTTGGCTATTGAGAATAGTGCTGCAATGAACATGAAAGTCCTAATATCTCTTCAAAATCCTAATTTCAATTCTTTTGGATAAATACCCAGAAGTGGCATTGTTGGATCATATGTAGTTCTACTTTTAATCTTTTGAGGAGCTTCCATATTGTTTTTCTGTATTGGCTGCACTATTTTTGTGTTCCCACCAACAGTGCATAGGGCTCTGATTTCTCCACATCCTCGCCAGCACTTGTCCTTTGTTTTCCTTGAGAATAGCCATTCTAACAGGTGTGAGGGGGTATCTCGTTGTGGTTTTCATGTGCATTTCCCTGATGATGAGTGACACTGAGCTTCTTTTCATACATCCGTTGGCATTTGCACATCTTTCTTTGGAGAAATGTCCATTCAAGTCCAAATTGGCAATTTACGACCCTCCTCCTGAATGTTCTTATCTCAAGCACCTTCAACCCCTCCCTCTCCCTGACTCCCATGGCTAATTAGTCACTAGTCCTGTGACTCTGCCTTCTCAGTGACCCTCTGATCCAGTTTCCTCTTCCATTCTCAGGGCCATTTCCCTGGCTCATATCCTCATGCACTCTGCTCTGAACTGTAGCCATAAACTCCTGCCTGGTCTCCCAGTCACCAGACTCTCCCTGCTCCCATCCAACCTCACTCCATGGCAGATTTATCTTCATGAACTACAGCTTTGACCCTGCAGTCCCCTTACTTCCACATCTTCTCTGGCTCCCCATTGCCACAAGAATATCCCAGCTCCCTAGCCTGGTATTAGGATTCTCATGACTTGCAGACAACTTTCATTCTCACTGCCCCTTCTCTCACACAGACTGTGCTCCAAGTACGGGAGAGGACCAACCCCATTGTGCATTTGCAAGTCTCTGTGTCTCCAAACATGCTGCCCCCTCTGCCTGCTGCCTGGAATATCCTCTCCTCTCTCTCCCATCTGTGCTTATCGAAAGCTCCATCTTAGAGACCTACACCGTGTCTCTGTGATAGCACTTATCCTGTTCTGACTTGACTTTTTAGCTTTCTGTGGCCCCTGTCTGGATCCTGCCCTAGACAGTAAAGTCCCAGAGAGCAGACACTATATCTCAATTGAATTCTTGCCCCCTTACAGGGTTTTAACACATGGTGGGT
Source organism: Hylobates moloch (assembly GCF_009828535.3). Classification (NCBI taxonomy): domain Eukaryota; kingdom Metazoa; phylum Chordata; class Mammalia; order Primates; family Hylobatidae; genus Hylobates; species Hylobates moloch. The sequence goes on along the minus strand of NW_026652278.1, from coordinate 10,352,492 downwards.
GCCTGTACATATTTACCAAATTAAATTCTATTTTTAGCACTCTAGTCACCCCATATTCCAGAGAAACAGCACACACCCCTGGTGGGATCAACATGCAAACCACACAGATCACAGCATCCTGCGCATTTAAAGATAATCAGTTTATCTGATTGATCATTACAATCCTTTCACGGTTTTAGAAAACACTTATGTCTTTCAGCGACAGATCTGCAGGGCTAGAGTTGCTCTTGGGCCTCCCATTTAGGGAGAAAATTGGGGCAAACTCTTATGTTGAAGTGACATCCTCTGTACTGCCGTTCCTGAGAAGACCAGCCTTATCGAAGGTCAGTTATAAACTGTGAGTATGAGAATGCTGTCCTCTTTCAGTTCTGTCCAATCTACAGGAGTTTCTACAGGAAATGAGAAAAGCACACTACAGAATCATAGCACTTTCAGGCTGGATCTATCTACTGCATCATTTCACTTTATGGATGAGGAAACAAGGAAAATTGAGCTCTTCAGAGGCAAAGGATTCAGCCAAGCCACACAGGTGGCCAGCGATGAGCAGGACTGACCCATATTCTGCCTTCAAGCACTTCCCCTGTGTTAGGGACTGAATATTTGTGTCCCCTCTCCCAAAATTCATCTGTTGAAATCTAATCCCCAGTATGACGGTATGAGGAGGTGGGACCTTTGAGAGGTGACTTGGTCGTGAAAGTGGAGCCCTCATGAATGAGATTAGTGTCCCTCTAAGAAGAGACACTCAGTGATTATATCTCTCTCTTCACCATGTCGAGTTACAACAAGAATGTGGCCATCTGCAAACCAGGAAGAAAGCCCTCACCAAGAAACCAACTGTGCAGGCACCCTGATCTCAGACTTCCAGCTTCCAGAACTAGGAGAAATCAACGTTTGCTGTTTAAGTCACTCAGTCTCTGGTATTTTTGTTATAGCAGCCTACACTGACTGAGACACACTGTCGCTGCCCTCCTGCCCTCTGTCCAGACTTAACGTTTTGTCAGTTGCCATTTACTGAGCATTTATTAGACGACAGATTCCACGCTGGGCGTTCTGCACACATGACCTCATCCCAGCCTCACAACTCCCCTGACAACTGGCCTGTCATTTAGACAAGGGGCCTGAGACTTAAGAGAAGTGAACAGCTTGCTAAAATTCACATAACCTGTAAGTGGCAGATTTGGAATCCAAAGCAAGCGCTGTCTGATTCTAAAGCATTTATTCGGTAACTGCTTCCCACTTTCCAACCCAATTCCTATTCCCTGGCAAGTCCATTAGAACCCACACCAGGAGGAAAGAATTTTCTTTCACGACATCTCAGAAAAACTGAACCGTGCATGAAGACCTCAGCACAATCTGGCAGCCTCTCCGCAGCTAAGGGCCTGGTACCAATTTCTAATCAATGATTCGAGCCAAGTTGTCAGGGAGGGTAAAGGCTTGGCAAACAGGATGGAGAGGATGGCAAGTTGCTTAGTATCCCTGGGGCTTAGTATTTGTTTTTGTTTTGTTTTCTGAAAGGGAATAATAGAGACCCCTGACCACAGAGTCAGGAGGAAGATGTGGGAGACTGAGTGAGAAAGTGCTTTTCAAAGTATATGCCTGACACTTATGTGAGGCACATCAGGGATGACCTGAGCAGTTCTAGGTGCACCAGGATCCCCTGTGGGACGCTCACCTTTCACCCTACTCAGGTCCTTGCTTCCTGTTGTCATATGAATCTGTGTCACCTGGTTTTTCCTATGTGTGTAGAAGGGAATAGAAATATATCCTATGGTCCATAATTCTACTCCTAGAGATGCTGAACAGAAATGCACGCATATGTTTGTTAGAAAATATATATCTATCAGTTGTATGTATAACTGTCCCAAACTGGAAACTGCCAATAAGTCTATCAAAAGCAAAATGAGTAAATACATTTTGTTGTATTTGCCCAATGCAATACGAAATAACAATGAAAAAAAAAAACTTAAATTGCCTGAAACAAAATGACTACATCTCACTAACATATTCTTGAGCAAGAGAAGCCAGACACAAAAGATAGAAAACTACATATGATTCTATTTATATAAAGTTCAAATGGACTGGGCATGATGGTTCACACCTGTAATCCCAGCACTTTGGGAGGCCAAGGTGGGGTGGATCACTTGAGACCAGGAGTTTGAGACCAGCTTAGAAAGCATAGTGAAACCCTGTCTCTATTAAAAACACACACACAAAAAAAAATAGCTGGGAATAGTGGTGCATGCCTGTAATCCCAGCTACTTGGGACATTGAGGCACAAGAATCACTTGAACTTGGGAGGCAGAGGTTGCAGTGAGCTGAGATTGTGCCACTGCAGTCCAACCTAGGTGACAGAGCAAGACTCTATCTAAAAAAAAAATAATGAGATCGTTTAAAATAAAGTTCAAATGCAGGCAAAACTAATACACGAATTGTGATTATTCTTGTTGGAGATGGGGGCAAGGATGATTGGATGGGAACACAAGGAGGCCTTCTGGGATTCTGGTATGTTTGGTTTCTTAATCTGGGTGCTGGTTTTATGGGAGCATTCAATTTGTTAAAAATTGCTGATAGTTGAGATCCTCATTAACCACCTCCTAACAAGCCTCCTAGCCTCCTGGTCCTCCCTGCTCTGACAAATCCTTCAGTTTATTTAAATGGTCTTCCTAGAACATGATCTGATCAGGTCCTCTTGTTTCCTGTGGCAAATCCTTCTATGGCTCCCCATTGCTTAGGTCTTCAGACCCTGATAGGCGTAAGAAATACCTAGAGAACTGTTCTATTAGTTATTGACTACTGTTTAACAAATTACTCCAAAACTCACTGGCTTAAGACATATATATTTATTATCTCACAGTTTCTGTGGGACAGGAGCCTCAGATTCATGGTCTATTGCAAGGCTTCAATCAAAGTGTTGTCTCAGGGCCTGTGTTCTCATCTGAAGGCTTGATTGGAGAAGGATCCACTTTCAAACTCACAAAGTGGTTATTGGCAACATTGAGTTTCTCACAGGCTGTTCAACTTAGGAATTCAGTTTATCACTGGCTGTTGGTATGAGGCCACACTTGGTTCATGAAAGCATGCAAACTGAGAAGGGAATAGAGAGAGTCAGCTAATGCACAGAAGTTACAATCTTGTAACCCAGTCATGCAAGTGGCATTCCATCACCTTTATTGTATTCTGTTGGTTGCAATCAAGTTACTAGGTCCAGCCTATATTCAGGGTGAGAGAATTACACAAGCACATGAATGCTCAGAGGTGGGGATCACTGTGGGCAGGTGTTGAATTGTGTCCTCCAAAAAGATATGCTGAAGTCCTAACTCCCAGTATCAGTGAACTGACCTTATTTGGACTTTATCCTACCAGAAGCTAAGAGAGAGGCATCCTTCCCTAGAACAAATTCTTCTTTGGAAACTCAGAGAGAGCATGGCCTTACTGACTCCTTGATTTTGGACATTTGGCCTCCAGAATTGTGAAACAATAGATTTCCATTGTTTTAAGCCCTCTAGATTTTGGCACTTGGTTAAGGCAACCCTAGGAAAGTGATACAGGGATGGTGCTAGAAATCAGCCTACTACATCTAGCAAAATTGCAGATTCCTGAGCCCATGCTCTCCTTACTGCCACCACAATGTGATATGATGGCTTTGTGGAAAGACCTATTGATTTTGATGCAGGAATTCAAGGGCCCACAATCGCTGATGCAGGAATTCAAGGGAAGCAGTCTCTTTGGCCCAGCTCTGTTCCCCATACTCCAGCTCTCTGTGCACCCTCCCCACCACAAACTCTATGGCTATATTCTGACATTTCCTCTGCCTCTTTGTTCTTCTCCCTTTCCTACTTGATAACACACTCATCAAGATCCTGGTTGATCACCTCCTCCAGGAAGCCTCCACTGACTACACTAAACCACCAGACTGAATTCGTTGTTTCCTTCTCTGTGATCCCAAATCACTTTGTGCCTAAATGTGCCAGAAGCACTTTGCCTCTCACATTGCATTGCCATTATTCACTCCCTTTTCAGTTTTCATTTCTAGGCTATGAGCGCCCCAAGAACAGAAGTTGTGACATTTAGTCTTGTACCCCCAAAGCCTGGCACAATGCCTGCCCAGGCATATTGCTAGCTAACTGAATAAATGAGATGACTCTTCAGGGCTGCTCAGGCATTGTTGGGAGGAAGCTTCCGCCACTCCTCTCCTGGCTGTCTTTAGGAGTCATCTTGGCTTATATGACATGACCTTTGATTGTTCTGATTGTGCCACATTCGTGTGGCAGAAGTGATGACTCAGGGAGAATGGGTCGTTCCTCAATCACTGAAGGAAGAAGCACAGAATCAAAGAACATCAGAGCTAGAAGAGACATCCTGGATAACAGCTCAATGTGGCCATGGGGACAGGCTTTGCTATCGAGGTACTCAGCTCTGATGTGGCTTGCATGACCTCACTGAGGGCTACATGGGCTAGGCTTCCCCCTATTCTGTGGGGAGTTTCTCATACACAGGAGGCTGAGCCAATGATCCTTGCATCCCTCACCCCCTGCCCAGCCACCAGCAGAAAGAGGAACCATGTAGGGAAGGTTGGGGGAGACCCAGCTGGGTCACTGGACCAGCTCCATCAGGCTCTCAAGACAAGAGGCATTGGAAAGCTTGTACTTATGCGTGGTGGCTGGGAGGTGAATATTTTCATAACCGCCTGACTGAGACAGCACTAATGTATTATACAATCTACTCACTGAAAGTTTTAGTACAGTCACGGAGTTGGGCAACCATCATCACAACTGATTTTAAAACATTTTCATCACCCCCAGAAAGAAACCCCATACCCATTTGCAGTCACTCTTCATTCCCCTCATCCCCCTAGCATCTGCTAATCACTTATTTCCTTTCTGTCTCTATGAAGTAGCCTGCTCTGGACATTTCATTTAAATGGAGTCAAACAATATGTGGTCTTTTACAATTGGCATCTTTCAAAGGCTCATCCACATTGTAGCATGTATCAGTGCTGGATTCCTTTGTATTGATGAATAATTTTCCATTGTATGGACAGACCACATTTTCTTTCTCCATTCATGGGATGTGGAATTTCTTTAGGTTGAGAATCCCATTGGAACTTGATGAATCTAAAGTTGACTTAAATGTAAGGCAGATGTGCCGCTCTTCTGCTAAAAATACCCTGCACAACAAAACAAATGAATCGCACAGATTCATTGACTCAACGATGCAGACTCAGAAAGAGTACATACTGGACGTAGTTATTTAGATGAACTTCTAGAACCAGAATAACTCATCTTTAATTCTAAAAGTCAACAGTGGTCTCTCAGGGTGGGGTTTGGGGGAATTGACTGCAAAGGGCCAGGAGAAAACTTTCAGGGTGGGGAAGTACAGTTGATAATTACTCAGGGGTATACATTTGTCAAAGTTTATGAGGTTGTATCCTCAAAATTGTGGATTTTATTGCATAGTAAACTATACTTCTTCTCCCCTAATGAGAACTCTGAGGATAGAGAGCAACCTGCAAATAGTTGCACTTGAAAGATTCTTGGTTTGGGGAGAAAGACTTTTTAAAAATTTTTTGTAGAGACAGGGTCTCACTGTGTTGTTCAGGTTGGTCTCAAACTCCTAGTCTCAAGTGAGGCCCTCCCACCTCAGCTTCTCAAAGTGCTGGGATTACGGATGTGAGCCACTGTGCCTCACTGTAAGAAGAAACTTTCAAAGAAGACAAGGGAACCAGGAAGAGAAACGGGGACGTGGGAGAGCTGGCTCATTTCTGGATAGAAGAGTAAGGCCTCCTTGAAGCAAGGAAGCAACTCTTGAGGCATCTCTCCATTGTAGAACTGTGTTAGCTTTCTCAAGGCAACACTGCAAGAACAGACTTTGGCCTGTGGGTTCATCTTGAAGAATGAATGAATGAGGAATAACAGCACAATAGCTAGAACTTACATAGCACTTACTGTATGCCAGCCCTGTCCTTGTAACAACCCTATGAGGCTAAATGTTTTAGTACTCTCTCCAGCTCTTCCTTGTCATACTCGGGACCTCAGTTTCCTCATCTATCAATCAGAAATAATAATAGTACCTACCTCACCAAGTTATAGTGCCTGGCTTCTAATAAGGATTCAATGACCGTGAGCCGATATTACCTCTATATAACTGTTACCCTCACTGTCGTGAAAGGGTAAGACATTCAGTCACTCTAAGGACACTGTATGTGATGCAGGAAACATATGTGATCAGGCACAGCTTGGCTATGACCTGTCTCCCAGGGCTGTGTATTTTCTAAGGGTCAGTCTTTAGTCAGAGGGAGACATCATTGGCAGCATTCCTGGTGGCATCGAGAAAGATGGGAGAGAACTTTCCAGGAAAGTTCCAGTAAAGAGCTTGTGTAGCATGTGTAGGTAGCACAGTTTCCCCAGGATCACAATTCCAGGCTTTTGTCCATTCTGCCTTCAAAGCAAGGACCTGCAGGTCAGAAGAGGTGGGTGGTAAAATGAGGCCATCAGGACCAGGGCAAACTCTCTATGTTAATTGTGGGGGCCTCCAGCCTGGGAGTTTTGCAGCTTTGGCTAGAAGCCTAAGCAGTCACCACCCCCTCCATGGATAAGGAGGTGGGCTGTACTAGGAAGCTGCTCCAAGCAGAAGGACTGTAGTATGGCTATGGAGGGAAGGAAGCAGCCTTCTCTTAGGTGAAGTACTGAAAAATATGGAAATGCTCCCCTCCTTTGGGAAGCGCCTTGCTTACTGACTTGTGTGTGTGCACAAACGTGTTTGTGCTTTGTGTGTGTGGTGGGCCTGGGGCAGATGAGAACGCCATGCCAAGCACTCCTGTATCAGGCCTCATGCTTTTGTGTAAAAGTTGGGTGTTAATCACTGGCATTCTCCAGGCCCCTTCTGCCCTCTTGGCTCCTTGTCCCAAGGGTGGATGGTATAGAGACCCGCTCTCACAGCCCATTTGCCTGAGATTAACCTGGGAAAGGTCCCCCAAAGGTCCTATTCCTTGGGCTCCTTTAGGTTTTGTAAAACGCAGCATCAAAAGATGTCAGATTTTCATTAAACTCTTTAAAAACAGCTTTTGGGTATGATCAGGCTATCTGAAGGTCCCTAATCAAGTGGGCCAATTCTCTGTAAGGGAACTGTGAATCCGTTCGTTCATTCATTCATTCATTCATTCATTCATTCATTCATTCATTCGTCTCACTCAGGCATTCAGGCATTAACACAAGCGTTTCTGAGCACAAGCGTTTCGTCCGCTGGTTGGCCGACGGCGCTGTATCCTGGGAAGACGAATGAGGCAGGCCCGTCCCCTCCCCGAGTCCTTCCTGGAGAACACCTAGCCTGAGGTTAGGACCGGCACCTAAAGGATAGAACGAGACAGGGACCACAGAATGGGCCCTAAAACAGGCAGGAAAAGCGGGAAGGAGGATGACAGGCAGGCGAGACCACTTCCTGTCGTGGCCAGGTAAAGATCAGCAGAGATCTGAAGGCGATTTCACCCACTTCTTCTCCCGGGATCAAGAGAAAAAATGCTTTTGTTCTCTAACTGCGGTGGCGAAGGGCGAGACCTCAATGGCTTTTAAACGTCCTGCGCCGGGACAGTGGTTTCTCCAGCGGAACCTGCAGGCTTGGTTCAGAGGCTGTCCCATAGAGGGCGCTGTCTGCCTGACTTTGAATGGAGTCGTGAGCGCAGGAACGCTGGCAACACCCCTCGCCAGAGGGCGAGTGAAGGGCTGAGTCCGCGTCCAGACCCGACTCCCAGCAGCTTTCTCGAAGGGGAAGGGAAAGATCTACTCAATACATCCCGCTTTTCGAGCCCAGCAATCCCTAAAACTGAGAGGATGGGCTGAGAGTGCTGACACTGGAGAAGCTCCTCTCCCTGGCCAAAACAAGCACACAACAGCGCCCCTGCGCGCCCCTGGGAAGGGAGTCAACCGGAGAACTTGGGGCGACAACCGGAAAGCCGGGATCCGGTAGCCGCACAGCAGGGACGCGGGCGGCTGTCCTGGACTCTTCTCCCGCCACACTGGGCCTGTCCCCTCCCCATCTGGGTCTAGCCCTGGAGGTGTGATTAGCCACGAGTCTCCCTCCCCAGACAGAACCCTCAGCATTCCCAGTTTAAAGGCGACTTTCGTGCGTCAGAAGTCTAGCCAAGTTTGCATGCGTCTGCCCTGAATGGCGGAGCTCCCAAAACACACAGGCATACACTCCGGGGTCTCTCCACGCACACTCGGCCGCGTGGCAGGCTGTATGCAGGCGGTGCCCACCCAACCCTCATAGACCTACGTGCATCGAGCTATTTCTGCAGTTGGGGGAAAATGACCTCTGGGTATCCAGCAGCGAGCGGTTGGGCGACCTAGGCCCAGTTTCCTCCTCTCTGGGCGCGGGTTTCCACTTGCAAAATCCAAGTATGAGACCCACCCTGCTGGGGTCTCAGGGCAGTGATCCGTTCCAACCCAAATTTTGGATGGCGTAGCGTTTTGCATTCCAGTAAAGCCCTGTGTAAACTCAAGGGAGTAATAACAGTAATTGTTTATGGAAGCGCCATTTACGTTTCCAGATTTCCAAAGCAAAAATGGGGTTCGCTGCTGTAGATGAATGCAGAAAGAAACTTTACATATGCCCGTCGAGATTTGGTGGGGGAGGGTCTGACGCCCCAGGACCGAAAAACAAAATCTACGTCTCAAGTGGGGACCCCACACGGTCACGTCTGCCAATGTAGGGCGGCCTTGAATTAGGCGAGGCTCAATCTAACGAAAAAGAAAGCGGTGGGGAGGTGAAGGGATCCCAAAAAGCCCTCGTGTGCGGGAGCTTCACCAGGGTGGAAGAGGGTGAGGCCAGTTTTGTCACCTCTCTCTGATAAGAAAGCTGTCTCTCGGGAGGGGACCTCACAAACAATTCTGATTTACTTGATGCTTAAATTTAGAGTATTAAATGTCTGCCTCATGGGCTTCTCGTGCGAACCGGGGAGCTGTTTTTAAAGCCAATGGAGTGGAATGTCCTTTCACTAAGCAGTTCTGCAAAGGTCCAGTGTGGTTCTCTAAGGACTTGGCTGCCGTCGAGACACGCAGCGGATGCCGCTGCTTGCCGCGGCAGAGGAAGCTACGCCGCTGCGCCTTCGGTTCACCTTGCCCCTATTAAAGCGTTAGTTAGGCAGCTCCAAACGCCGGCCGGCCGGAGAGACTTCCTGGGAGAAAGTGCTGTCGCCGGGGTCACAGACTCGGAGTTGATCCGCGAGCTTTGGGCACCGGCGGCCAGAGCAGAGGGGTGCCCTTCCGAGAGCAGCCGTCGGTGCGGAGAAGCTGTTGCCCCAGCAGCCCCACCGAGTGACGCGCGGGTTTTGGCCGGGTCAGCGCGCATTCGCACACAGGCACACCCACTCCTGGTCCCGCGGGAAGGCTCACTCTTCGGTTTTCCAGGGCTAAAGGTCAAGGCCACGCGGATTTCTGAGTCCGAAGACGCAGTGCGAGGACTTACACCCGGATTCCCTTACTATCGGCTGGACGATGGGTGGGGAACCCAAATCCCACTCTTCTTGGCCTCACCCTTCCTAGCAGGCTTTAGGAAAAATACTGAGGTCGCTGGACCCCAAAGGGTAGGAAAGTGATGAGTTCTCCGCGGGCCGAAGTCACGTCCTGCCTCTTGGGCCGGCGCTGCGTGGCTCTCCAGCCGCGTGGGGGCGGCGGGCCCCTGTCCAGCCCCAGGGGGCGGGGGAGCGGCAGCTGCGAGCGCAGATAACCCCGAGGTGACCCGGGAGGGCCTGGTCCGCCCCTCCCCCCTCCCGCAGGCCTGGCGGCGGGAAGCGGGTCCCTGCGCCGCAGGGGGGAGAGGCAGGCGCGGTCTCCGGGCTCGCGGTTGTCAGTGCGCTTCGGCCAGGGGCGCCGCCTGCTCCGCGTCCCTCTCTCGCCTCCTGCGCTCGCAGGAGCGCTCCGAGTGCCTCTTTAGCGGGAGCCAATATCCTTTTGTGCTAATAGGCTTGTCCTCATTTGCCGCCTAATTGGACTATATAAAGCCAATAACAGGCGGGCTCTTATAGCCCGAAGCCAAAGCGCCAAAATCCGAGGGAAGGCGAGGAGGGGGCGGTGGCGGAGGCGGCTGCGGGGCCGGGGCTCGGCTGAGCCTTCGCCTGCCTAATCCCATTTGCCATTGTACGCGCCCAATCGCCGTATACTCCCCGCATTTAACTTGGATGACATTTTGATTTCATCATTAGCATCCGGCGCCGGATTGACGCAGCCTCGAGCCGGGGACTGCTCTTGCTGCCTCCTCCGCGGAAGCCGCAGCCTCAGCCGAGCCGCCTCGATCCCTCGGTGCCGCGGCAGGGCCGCTCCCCGCTCGTCTGCACCCCTCCCCCATGCGAGCCCGCCCGACTGGGTCCTCACCCCGCCCTCCCGCAGTTGGATTTGCGCCTGGGGCGGCCCCCGACTTTGCGCCCCGTAGTTGAGTTCCGTTTATGGTCTGATTTCCGGCCTCTCGCCTGCTCGCCCCGCCGCCCGCCTGTCCCGCTCCCTCCCTCCCGGGGACCCGGAGGAGAGGGGACCATGCCGGAACCCGGGCCGGACGCTCCCGGCACCGCCAGCGCACAGCCCCCCCCGCCGCCGCCCCCACCACCCGCTCCCAAGGAGTCCCCGTTCTCCATCAAGAACCTGCTCAACGGAGACCACCACCGGCCGCCCCCTAAGCCGCAGCCGCCCCCACGGACTCTCTTCGCGCCAGCCTCGGCTGCCGCCGCCGCCGCCGCTGCCGCCGCCGCGGCTGCCAAGGGGGCCCTGGAGGGTGCCGCGGGCTTCGCGCTCTCGCAGGTGGGCGACCTGGCTTTCCCCCGCTTTGAGATCCCGGCGCAGAGGTTTGCCCTGCCCGCGCACTACTTGGAGCGCTCCCCAGCCTGGTGGTACCCCTACACCCTGACCCCCGCCGGCGGCCACCTCCCGCGACCTGAAGGTACCGACCTCTCTTTGAACTTTCGTTGTCCCCCTGCGCGCCCGTCCCGTCCCCGCCCCGCGCTGCTTCCCTGGGCAGCTCTGAGACCCCAGCACCCGCAAACCCTCTGTTCGGTCAGTTTTTTTCGGCCCCTGGCCTGCCCTCGCGCTGGGTTGCGCTGCCCCTTAATCCAATCCCACTTGGTGAGAAAAGAAGTGGAATTGGAGCCCCGGGCACGGTGAGGCTTCAGACGGCCGAGGCTCGGGACACGGCCTGGAAGGAGGGGGTGATTCCAATGCGCCTAAGCCGAAAGGGAACCGTTCTGCCGGCCCCTGGCGAGGAGGCTGAGGGAATGGAAGGAGGTGGCCGCGCTGCCACCATCTGCTCGCCTGTCCTCGGGAGGAGGGGGATCCCAGGACCTGGCGTCCCTTCTCTGGCCCAGCCGAGAAGGAGGCAGCCCGCGGGAATGGTGAGGCCTCACGGCCTGGGACCTGGAGGCCGGCGCGGGTCCCGGGCCTGCCGTCCCCAGGCGCCGGGCCTCGCTCAAGGCTGTGTCGGTGTGCATGTGTGTGCGTCCGTCTGTCTGTCTCCCCAGCCTCGGAGAAGGCCCTCCTGAGAGACTCCTCCCCTGCCTCGGGCACGGACCGCGACTCTCCGGAGCCACTGCTCAAGGCCGACCCAGACCACAAGGAGCTGGACTCCAAGAGCCCGGACGAGATCATTCTGGAGGAGAGCGACTCCGAGGAAAGCAAGAAGGAAGGCGAAGCGGCGCCAGGCGCGGCCGGGGCGGGCGTAGGGGCGGCCGCGGCCACTCCGGGCGCAGAGGACTGGAAGAAGGGCGCCGAGAGTCCGGAGAAGAAGCCGGCGTGCCGCAAGAAGAAGACGCGCACCGTCTTCTCGCGCAGTCAGGTCTTCCAGCTCGAGTCCACCTTCGACATGAAGCGCTACCTGAGCAGCTCGGAGCGAGCGGGCCTGGCCGCGTCCCTGCACCTCACCGAGACGCAGGTCAAGATCTGGTTCCAGAACCGCCGCAACAAGTGGAAGCGGCAGCTGGCGGCGGAGCTGGAGGCGGCCAACCTGAGCCACGCCGCGGCGCAGCGCATCGTGCGGGTGCCCATCCTCTACCACGAGAACTCGGCGGCCGAGGGCGCGGCGGCTGCAGCCGCTGGGGCCCCGGTGCCAGTCAGCCAGCCGCTGCTCACCTTCCCCCACCCCGTCTACTACTCGCACCCGGTGGTCTCTTCCGTGCCGCTGCTACGGCCGGTCTGAGGCCCCAGAAGGGTGGGGGAGGGAGCGCCCGGCCTCCTTGTCCGGACCCCGGAGGAGACTGGGCCGGGCCGAGGGCGCCGAGACGTCCAGCGGCCTTCAGGAAGTGGGGCTTCGGCGCGCAGCCTCGGCTTCCCCTCCCCCAGTCGGTAGCATTTTGTAAGTATTTGCAATGCATTTTCGTGCAATTCATCCCTAATGGATTGGAGGCGCTTCCCCTCTTACTTTTGGCTTTTGGCTTATATTAAGAGAAAGCAGGAACAAGACAAAATTTCCGGGTCAAATATTTCGGCCGATAGTTTTTGTAAAACGTGCAGCCCTCCCTTCCAAATTTCCATTGCGCTGTGGCTTTTTGGTTTTATTTTTATAGAAAGAAAATAATCGCAAAACCTAAATCCCTCTAGTTTATTCTTTTTTGCTTTTTTTTTTTTTTTTTGAGACGGAATCTTGCTCTATCTATCGCCCAGGCTGGAGTGCACTGGCGCGATCTCGGCTCACTTCAACCTCCGCCTCCCGGGTTCAAGTGATTCTCTGTCTCAGCCTCCCGAGTAGCTGGGATTGCAGGTGTGTGCCACCACGTCCGGCTAATTTTTGTATTTTTAGTAGAGACGCAATTTCACCATGTTGGCCAGGCTGGTCTTGAGCTCCTGACCTCGTGATTCGCCCGCCTCGGCCTCCCAAAGTGCTGGGATTACAGGCGTGAGCCACTGCGCCCGGCCTAGTTTATTCATTTTCTGTAGAACTGTTTTCAGAATCCAGAGAGGGAGAGAATTCATATGATAGTACTTTTATTTCTGGATTTCTGGATATGTTTCTTCCTCCCAGCCCCCAAATCAGTTATCCACCTTAATTTTCAGAATATGAGCAGCCTCTCGTAAGAATCCCGACTCAGGCCGCTTTTCTCTTCTGGAGAGGTCTGTCGCAATTAGCCTCTTCATCGGTCTTACTTTGTGATGGAAGAATTCTCTAAGTGTTTAAAGGGAAAAGACAGCCAAAAATCAGAACTCTGACTATTGAGACAGCTCCATATCTGGCCTGGTCTAAGTGGTCTTATTTATTAGTAGCATTTATTTTGAGAATTTCATTTGTAAATTATTATTAATATTACTATTATTACTTTGTTCCCTGTTTTGAGAGAGTAATTTCAGTATTTTTAGTATATCTTTTATCCTCTCCTCTTAGTTTTCATGTTCTGCAGTAATTGTTGTACGTTGACCTGTGCAATATTGTACAAAATCTCCTGAGAAAGCTGTTTCCTCCTCCACCGTAGGAAACAGACCTTTTCACTGTATAATCGTGGTCATTCATTTAGAAAGAAAAAATTAGGCAGGGGAAAGGGGGAAAGAAAGAAACAGGCTTAGGTAGTGATGCTCAAAGGAGTAAGTTAGGCATACTGGAGCGCTTTAAGTGAAGGACAATCAATTTAGAAGAATTTTAACTTATTTGATAAATGTACAGATTTCTTGTAAAGTTCACCCTCTACTCCGCAGGGCTCCTGGCTCTGTCACCCAATCTGTTTTCTTTCTGTCGGTACACCTGTTGTTCTGCGATAGTTTGTTTCCCCTCATCTCCCTCACCTCTGCCTGGGTTGAGTCCCTTTTTAAGAAAAAGAGAAAAAAAACCCCACAAAATATTGTTACACTAATGTTGTCGTGACATTGAATTAATTAAAAAGAAAAGAAAAGCTTTTCGTGTTGCCAGAGTGTGTAAGTTTGGACGATTTTCCCTAGAGCAAGTGTCTCCAAAACTCTTTTCTATCTTGCTCGCTGACTGCCTCTGCGCTCCCTAAGTACAACCTGGACGCACAACCCTGTATTCCGGGAGGCGGTGGATACAGAGGCGGCTTTGTTCGCGACCAGAGGCACTCTCTCCCCTGTACCTTCCGCGGCCTGAAACGCCCAGCGAGCAGGGAAGAATGCTGGGCGGAAGGGGAGTGGACCTAGGCTTATCTAGTTTGCGAAATTGAGCAAAGCGACAGCGCGCGAGGCGAGATGCCAGAGACAGCTGGTACTTCCGAACACTGGTCTGCAGCCTCCCGTTTTGTTCTTAAACCTGGGTTCCTTCGGGAGCCGAGAGCTTTTGGGCAGGGCATCCCTGGGCATTCGTCAGCTGGTTAACTTTGGTGGGCTCTGGTTGGAGGGGAGAAGGGAGTGAGTTCAGAGTTTAGCTGCAGCCGTAGGCCGATTGCCAAGTCAGGCTAGGAAAGGCTGGGCCACAAGAGGACAGCCAGCTCTTGGGACAGCGGCTCCCACTACCAGGAGAGGGGAACTTCCGCAGGGCTTGCGGAGCTGAGATTCCCGGGGCGGCTTGAGCATGGGCGCCGTCCTGATGTGCTAAGTGTGAGGCAACAGAGGCTACCTAGCTGCGGCAGCTGCAACAGAGAAGACCTTGTCTCTTCCGTGCCAGGCTCTTCTCTTTCCCCTGGCGCCCAACACCTCCTGGGCGGCATCTCTAGATCCCCGACCCTGTCCTGGCAGAGGCCGGGAAGCGTAGCGCTCACCACACCCGCGCGCTACTGGGCTCTAGGCCGCCGCGCTCTTAGTGAGCAGCCTGCGGAGGCACAGCGCGCCGGAATCGCCTGGAAGGGTGGGTCCGCCCGACATAAGCAAGTGCCTGGGCGACACTCGCTGGCCGGGTGTGGCCGCCTGCCTTTAAGCTGCGGGTCTGCACGTACAATTCCTGGCGGGGCACCTTTGAAGCTGAGGAGCCGAAAGGGGGAGATGAGGAACCCAGAGGCTGAAAAGATTCCAGAGAGCAGCCATAGGGCGCGACCGCTGGGGAGCGCCTGCACGCCTCCCTTTCCTCTCGCAGTGCGTTGCTAGGCTCCTCAAATTCAATTGACACAATTGATTCTACTGTGGCTGAAACGTCCAGTATAGTTTTCTGTTAATGGAAAACTGCCCTCCAAATAAACCGACATGCGTATTTATGGCAAAATTTTAGCCTGGACCCCAGTGAAGATAGATCTCTCTTTATTTCCCTCTGGTTTGGAATAAAAATGAGGGCATGTGTCATAAATGAAAAATAAACAGAAATTCGGGTCAAAATATGTTGTTCCTTGTGTTACCTACAAACATGGTGATGCCTTTTACTGTTGGCAATACCAACCGCAGGACAGGCCAATAACAGCTCATTAAAAATAATGTTGCAATAGCAAACACGTTCTGAGATTTTTACAGCCAGAACACGATGTTATCAAAGGCCGAGGAAATGCTTCTTTATTTGTGTTTGGATTCTAGAAAACGGTTCTTGACTGACCAAGTCTTTACAAAGTCGGGAAGTAACTGGTTCTCCACAAGCACAGTTTATCCTTTGTCCTGCTCCTACAGCCTCCCTTGTCCTCCTGTTCGGGAGCCCCACTGCCCTGGACCCCTGAGCATTCCTCCCCCAAACAGTGATGTGTGCCCTGGGGGAGGGAGGTGGTGCCAACTTGGCCTGGGGACTGGTGGCTGTGTGAGCCTAGAAGCTGGCCCAGGTAGGAAATGTCCCCTTCCCTCCTGTCAGGGGTCACCATATTTATCCCAGGGCAAGCGAGGGGGTTGAGCCAGGGTGCGGGGCTGTGGAGCACAGAAGCCACTCTACACAAAGCATCCTAAGCTCAACTGCAAGTTTTTCTGTGGTTTTCAAGCCAGGAGAAGCCAAGAAGTCACTTAGTGGGGCTGTCACATCTCCAGAGCTGGCCGTCTTCTTCCCCCACCCAGAATGCCCCCCTCCCTGCTGCCTCTGCAAAGACTACCGGGAGCTGCTGCCACCACTCACCAAAAGGGGCCTTTTTTGGGAAAAGTAAATGTGCCTACACAAAATTCCTCCTGGACATTCCCTAGGGGAAGACAGGGCATCCCATGTCCTCTCTCCTAGGACACTGAGCTGGCACTCTCAATTTTGTGTTTTCACCCCTCCTTCAGACTGTGGAGACCAGCTTCTCTCTGCCAACCCTAGCTTTAGATTCTTCCCCATCTGCACCCCAATTAATCTTCAAGTCAATGCAAATGACTTCAGCTTCCAGGCTAAATCCTTTCTGCATCACCCAAAGAGACACACATGGAAACAACACACAGGATACACTCACATTTGATATAAACACTCACCATACACATTCACACACTGTAGACCTCCTAACACCATTTCCGTGGGTTCCTAGCATACCCAATCACAAATGTGTTTGGCTTCACCACCATTGCTAAGGCACGGACGTAATCACACACATCTTGTTCGAAGTGACCCTTTTCTCCGATGGCCTTAGGCTTAGGCAAACTAGGAAGAATCCTGGGAAAGGACTGGGCAGAGTGAGGTGTCGCTCCCACCTTTGCTGCAGAAAGCCTGAATGAACATCCTTTGGAGCGGGATGCCTCGAAATCCCTCCTCACAAGCCATCTGGGATAAACTAGCGGAGCCTGCCACCATCCCACCGCAGACCCCCATGCTCTTGTAGGCTGGGATCCTACTCAGTGTCCGCCTCCTTACAGTGCCAGGCTCTGCCGCTCTGAGCACCCCCGAGACCTCTCTGGACCCTGGGAGACCACAGAGCCGGCACGCGAACTGTTTCTGTTGGCAACACAGATGTATTTCTTTTATTTGGTAGTAAACAGAGTGGGTGTGTATACATCAAACAACAGCTAGACAGATATAAACTGCCCCCCCACCACCGGGCGCTCATTCTGAGCCGCGACGCCCCCTCAACAGGCTCCCGGCGCCGCAGAGCCAGAGGCCACGCGGTGAGAACCCCAGTGCGTGCGCTCTTCTTGTGTGAGAGGCTGGAAGTAGAGGTGGGAGAAAGAGGAGCAGGCGAAAAGATCAGTGGGACCTGCTTTCTCTTCTGCGGCCTTCTGGGCCAGCTAGGGCCTGGGAGATGGAGACTAGGGTCGGAGGCTTGGGGGCGGGAGGGCGGTGCTGCCGGCTGCTTCCTGCCAGCGCTTTGACGAAGCCTCGCGTTGTCCCGCCACCTGGGCGAGGGCCACGCACTGCTGCTTTCACCCCCTTGCGCCCGCGGGGCACCTGGACTCCCCTTGAGAGTCCCCGTGGGGCCTGAGCTTCTGCTGGGCGCTACCCTGCCCTCCACGATTCCATTTTGCCCCATTTATTCGGGTTGTCCACTTCCCGCGGCTCAGTGACCCAGCCAGGGGGCGTCTTCTGCTTAGCGGTCCAAATGTAGACTCCGCAAAGAGGCTAAGACCTGTCTACCGGGGTGCGCGCGATGGGGTCAGGGTGTAAGAACCAGGAGCCTCATAGAAACCTCTGCTTGGGGTCCAAAGCGCAGCTGGGCACTCCCAGAGGACAACATCCGCCCCCGCATGTACACGTGGTCCCGCAGGAGCCAGCCGCAGGGCTCCCACTCTCGGCTCCCCGCCCTCTCGCTGCCCCCCACCCCCTAACCCGGGCTTTGAGGTGTGAGCGATTCCTTGCCTCTGGGCCTAGGACTCTGGAAGTGTGCACGGCCGT
>NW_026652278.1:10159882-10332382 GCF_009828535.3 Hylobates moloch | reverse complement strand
CCATATACCCGCCCCCGCCATCCAGAGTCAGCAGGATCCTCACAGTCTCCCCCGCAGCCATCCTCCAAGCTCAATGCCAGTGTCTGCTCCTCTCTCCCTCCTCCCAAATGCAATGTATTGGCAGTGGAACAACTTGAGCACGAGTCTTGCTTTCTCTGCCTGGGCTAGTCTCTTGTTTTCTTAAGCCTCAGTTTCCCGGCCTGTACATTGAGTGAATAGATCTGTGTCACTTGTTTGCCATCAGGATTAAAGCGAAGAATGATGGGGAGCTTCCAGCATGTTCCCGGCACGAAGTATTTACAGTTCAAGAAGCTTCGACCAACTCTCCCTACCTGCCCCCAGCTTTCTTCCCCAGCGGGGTGGCTGGCACTGCTCCCCGAGTTAGCTGGGCAGTTCCCCTCGGGGCTGCCTTGACCCTGACTCCAGAGTCAGCGCCTAGCTCAGGATGTCTGCGAGAAGCGGATGGTTAGTGAGAATCGGACGATTCTTTCGCTGAACCTCCCGTGTGCCCCCCAACAGCGCGGGAGTACGCGGGACCCCCTGCGACGTGGCCCGGGAGCCTGCGCCGCCGCGGCGCAGAGGAGAACGCACAAATTGTATTTCAGCGCCAGGTCCTTCCGGGTTAATGAGCTGACACCATGATTAAAGCTGACCATTTGTAATGTGTCTCGACCCTGCCGCCGAGCCCTGAAGAGGTTAATGCGGTGACGGAGGCCGGCACCTGCCCCTCGCTGGCCTCCCGGGCCGCGGCGCGCAACCCCTGGCCCCCGCCTCCTCGCCTGCCTCTGCCCCGGCTGCGCGGCCGACTCCTAATCAATTAGCCCATTAACGAGCCCTTCGAGGAGTTAAGTAGGGAGAGTTCTGCCACGGGCAGGGCCGCAGTCGGTAACTCACCGCGGCTAATGATATTATAAGCGCTTTACTTAATAACCTGGGCGCGGCGCAGGCGAGGAAGGAACTGCACCGTCATGGTGCAGCGTCTGGACATTTGTGGGGACTGATTCTAGAGCCTCCACTCACCCTTGGCTGCACTTGGGGGGCACCCTAAAGACAGGGCTTCCGGAATCTCTTGGCCAAGAGGTCCAGAGGCCACAGCTTGAGGGGGCGGGGTTGCCTGAGCACTTCGGGCCTTGCCTCACTTCAGTTTCCAGGAAGCTTGTGCAGACGACTGTGGCCCCAAACCGCTTTGCTTGGCTGGGCTAATTCTCGCTCGGGTAACAGCTGATCTAGGAATTAAAGGGGCGAGAGCCAGGGCACAGAAGGGGGCTATGAGAACACAGAGGGAATCACTATTTACTGAGCACCACGGTGTGCCAGGCTCGGTGCTGGGTAGTTTGACCTCACAACAGCCTCTGCGAGGGAGGCACTGCTTCCTCCAATTTTAGGAATAAAGAAACCGAGCCTCAGAATTTCCAAATATCTTCCCCAAGATCACCCAGCCGAGATTTGAGTCGAGTCTGCAGAACTCTAAAACCGAGTCCTGTCACCAGCTCCTTATCTTCTTCCTGGGAGCAAAGCATCTATTTCTGCAGCAGTTCGGAAACCTTCAATATTTACAAAACAAAAACACAGATTCGCTTAAAACACGGGTGGGCCATGGGCTACCCGGCCAGGTTTATGGAGTACCTACTATGCGCTGCTAGTGTTTCGAGGCTTTTAACCCCTACCTGAGGCAATCCGAGAAGTTATTTTCAACTATGAGGGCAGAGAGGCTTTAATCGGTACGAGTTGTGCAAGTTCACGCAGTGTGTAAATAGTTGTGCCGGGATTTGAACCCAGATCTCTTGACTAGAGGTCTTAGGGCTTCCACCCTCCCGCTAAAGATTCTGTAGGTCCGTAGGACCTGTGACAGGGATGAGGTCTGCAGACAGGGAAGGGGACTGTCTGCTCCCAAGGCTCCTGGCCATGCTGGAGAGGACGAGCGTCCGCCTGGAGACGCCTGCTCCTAACCCACCTCACCCCCACGCAGGGCGCCACGGTCCCAGGAGTGCTGGCTCTGCCCGCCCACTGGGGCTAGAAGGGGTGGAGGGCTGGGGGAGGATCGTGGAGCAGCCTGTACAAGCCCCTAGGAGGCGCGGAGACCCGTCGCCTGCGGAGGCGTCGAGCCACTCCAGCTCCGAGTCCCGCACCGCCCCTGCCTCTGGAGAGAGGGGTCCAAGGGGTCCAAGGAGTTGGAGTCGCCGCAGCCGCCAGGCACCCGGGCTAGAATTTGCAGCTGCTTTCAGCCCTGGCTGCCCGTGGTTAGACGCCGCTGATGCCCGTCGGGCCCTCGGCGCGCTCTGGGGGCGCGCTGGCGCTGTGTGCCTGGCCGGAGCGTTTTGAAATTTTCCGGGGCCGCTCGGCGGCGCTGCGATTGGCCGCGTTCGGGTAACCTCTATGCAAATGAGGCCGCGCCGCCTCCGCGCCGCCGGAGACCCGGCGAGCTGGCGGGCAAGGAAGGGGCATTTGCACCGGTGCTGGGCGGGCGCACCCAGAGCCAGGCGGGCAGGAACCCCCGCGCAGCCGTCCGGTGCCCGAGTGTCCCTGGCACGGAAGGGACGCCTCACCAGGCGCGGCGCCCCCTCCCCCTAGATTCCCTCCCCGCCCCTCCCCGTTGCCTGCCTGCTGCACCACCTTCCACCCAGATCACCCAGATCGTCTCTAAAGGGAGTTCTTGGTTTCCTCCGATTTCTTATGAACCCAGGATGGGCAGCAAAGAAGATGTGGGCAAGGGGTGTCCGGCGGCCGGTGGTGTCTCCAGCTTCACCATCCAGTCCATCCTGGGCGGGGGCCCCTCGGAGGCATCGCGGGAGCCCGTCGGCTGGCCAGCCAGGAAGCGCAGCCTGTCCGTGTCCTCGGAGGAGGAGGAGCCGGATGACGGCTGGAAGGCGCCCGCCTGCTTCTGCCCAGATCCGCACGGCCCTAAGGAGCAGGGCCCCAAGCACCATCCCCCCATCCCTTTTCCTTGCCTGGGTAAGGATCGCACGTCGCCAGTGTGGCAGCGAGCGAGCGCGAGGGAAGGGAGGCTGAGCGCCCCGCCAAGACTCCCGCGCCGGGCCCCCTCTGGCCAGAGCTGCGGCAGCCTGGGGTTCGGGACCGCGGGGAGAAGGGCGCGCACTGTGGTGCCTCCTCCGCCCGGTGGGCCCTTGGGAGGAGGCGAACACAGACCCATGCGGGCTTGGGCTTCTTGGGGAAGGCTGAGTTGTTAAGAGAGTGGACCACAGCGAGAGGGACACGCGGCCGGCCTTACACCCGGCTCTCCTCAATCACTTTGCACATCTGGTACTTTCTTTCCGGACACGAGGTGGAGATCTGCAAGTCGGGTCTGGGCAGTCTGTCTCCACCGTAATCTCTTTCCGAGTCTTCTTCCTCACTCGCTCCGTATCTCTGCCTTTCTCTCTCTCTCCTCCTTGGAATGATTAGCACTCCAAGATGATTGACAATGGTGCATTTCAGAGACGGTTCCTCTTTACAACATTTGACCAAGGGGAGCCCTGCGTTAGTCCTTAGCGTGATTTCCAAACAAACAGCCTGTGAAATGATGCCACCCTATAAAGCTTGAGGAACTCTTCCAGCTCAGTTACTACCAGGCAAATTCGCCTTTTAAAACCATGCTAATGTTTCCCCCTCCAGACCTCCTCTCCCTGTTTCCCCTGGCCCGTTCATAAAGGTGGGAGCACAGAGACCCCATACTCCAAGTAGCTGGGTCCCTCTCTTGTCGCTTTTAAGGGACGGGGTGCTGGGTTTGGGGGGCCAGTGAGAAGGGTAAGAGGAGGGGATTGGTAAGGTGGGACCAAGGCTGCAGGCGCTTGCCAACCGCATGGTCCCAGGGAGAGCTGGCGGTCTCGGAGGCTCCCCAACCAACTCCATGGCCTTTCTGTTTGCTCTCGCTCCTCAGGTACCCCCAAGGGCAGCGGAGGCTCGGGCCCGGGCGGCTCGGAGCGCACGCCTTTCCTCTCTCCTTCGCACTCGGACTTTAAAGAAGAGAAAGAGAGGCTCCTGCCCGCGGGCTCGCCCTCGCCGGGGTCCGAGCGGCCGCGGGACGGCGGCGCTGAGCGGCAGGCGGGCGCGGCCAAGAAGAAGACGCGCACCGTCTTTTCGCGCAGCCAGGTGTACCAGCTCGAGTCCACCTTCGACATGAAGCGCTACCTGAGCAGCTCGGAGCGCGCCTGCCTCGCCTCCAGCCTGCAGCTCACGGAGACCCAGGTCAAGACTTGGTTCCAGAACCGCCGCAACAAGTGGAAGCGGCAGCTCTCGGCTGAGCTGGAGGCGGCCAACATGGCGCACGCGTCGGCGCAGACTCTGGTGGGCATGCCGCTGGTGTTCCGGGACAGTTCGCTGTTGCGCGTGCCGGTGCCGCGCTCGCTCGCCTTTCCCGCGCCGCTCTACTACCCCGGCAGCAACCTCTCGGCCTTACCTCTCTACAACCTCTACAACAAGCTCGACTACTGACCGGCCCGCCGCCCTGCGTCGCCCGCCTGCGCCCTAGGCCGCCTCCAGCTGCCCGCAGAGCCGGGCGCGGACTGTACTGTAAGCAGGGCTCCGGAGCAAGGCGGCGTGTTTCCAGAAATATGAAGAAATACACCATGTGTATTCATTAGCTCTTATTTATGGCCTCTGCCCTACTTTTTGTTTTGATTATTTCGGGTATTTATCGGCATTCCCTAAGTCAGAGAGCCTGCTTTCTACCTAGACCGAACCAGTACGCTTTGAAAACCATTCGGAGTGGGATGTTCTCGGGTGGTGGTGGGAAAGGGAGTTTTGGCCAGACAGGCTGTGGTTGGTAGGGAAAAAAATCAGGAAAACACCTACAAAACCAGGTACACTCCTCCCCCATATATACACCTATATATATGTACATGCATACACGCTCGGCCAAGCCAGGCCCTCAGAGGCTTTGGACAATTACCAAATTGCTTCTTTTCGTTTCCCTCATCCCGAGGATGGGTAGGGACGAAAAGGGAAGAGTTCAGATCTGTAAATATTTTTAAAAAGAAAAAAATAAAACATTTTAAACATCTTTGCTAACTTTGGTGGGATTGGTTGCCCGGCATGGATTGGTTGCCCGCACGGAAGGTTTTCAGGTTTTTCGGTGGAAAGACTTGCACGAGTCCGTCTGCATAAGTCTGGCTCGCTCCACGTGGAGGGTGGGACCGGGGTCAGGGGTTAAAGGTCGGGACCTTGGCGCCGCCCAGACTGCACGTGGCTGGAGCTGCCCGCCCACTCTCCTTCCTTCGCCCAGAATCGTCGCGCGGGCAGGGGCGCACCCCGGCTGGAATCCAGCTCCAGAGTCCGCGCGGAGAAAGACAAAGACTGGGAGGCAGGCCTCGCCATTTAAGCGATTGCCTTCTGGGAACGAGCGAGCCGGGTGCCCAGCGGCACATTCCCGGCACCGGGCTCGGCTTGAGCTTGGCCACAGCAGCTCACGCTACGACGTGCCTTGTGCCGCGCACTTCCTCTCCAGGAGTATAAAGCAGGCAATGGCGCTGCTTGTACCTGGTAAAGCCTCCAATTTGCTCGCCGCGAGCTTGGCGCGACCAGCTTGTCGCTGCGCCCAGCTACCCGGCCGGTGGCAGAGTTATGTGTCTCGCGTGGAGAGGGAACTGGGCGCGGTGAGGCAGTTCTTCGGCTCAGGAGAGATCCGAGGCCCGGGACCAGGCAAAGAAGGTGAGGGAGGCAAAGGCGCTTCCCTACACTCTTTTGTTGTTAATAGTTTGCATTGGTTCAGCGTGTGGCTGGATCACCGGCTAGCACGCGGCCGCTTGCTCTGAATGGAACCGTGACGCGCGGCGGGGGCGCCCACGGACTTCCTCGCCCTGACACCTGCGGCCGCGCAGGGGCTGGGAGGGCGCTGCACCGAGAGAATAGCCGCGGGAGTATCATGCAAATTGCAGATTCTCGCTCCCGATAGATTGCAGCCACCTGTTCTTGGCAAAACCTCGGTAAAGGAAGCCTGAGCTTGGAGGAAGCCGGTGGTTCAGCACCACCTGGGGCGAGCTCCTCCGTCCGCCTGCCTCCGGCCTCTGGCTCGGCAGAGCGAATGCAAAGGAGCCTGGAGTCCGCAGCGCTGAGGCCCTATCTCATCCGCTAGAAGGAAAATATTTGCGTGTGAGAGTTGACGCTGAGCTGCAAGGCATCGAAATCATCTACATTTTGTGAATATACACAGGATATCTGTAAACGTCTATGTGACTCGCAGCACTTTTTGTAAACTGGCCAAACATATTCTATCTGATGTTGCCCATTTTGAGATCATGCTTTTTCTTCTCACATTAGATTTCGTAAAAATCACAATCTATTCCAAGGTGATGTCAGAAGGATGTTACCCAAGAACACATCTGCCGACACTAGGTTAGTTCAATTACATTTATTTCAACTGAGCTTTCATCAGTAAATATTTACTGGGCCCTAGTACGTGCTGGGAAACTATGCTATTGCGTAGTCAGATAAAAGAGACGATTCGTTTTCTTGTGATTCATCGTATACATATACTTCGTTTCAATGAAATTCTTTTGTGCTTCAGATGACCCTTTTGAAATTTTTTCTAATGTTCTTGGAATATTCCACGAAAAAAACCAAACTGCGTCCAAAGAACTGCTTCTATAGGAATATTCCATCCATATCATTTTTGTTTGCATTTCAATAGATTACAGTTTTTACAAGAGATCATGGTTTTAACAGTATTGGGTCACTGTATCCTCTGTAGGTTTCCCTTATAGGAAGTAGTTTCTTATAGCCATTTCAGTCACTTAATGACAGTGATTTGTGCCCTTAAAATTTTAGGGAATGATCCTTTTCCAATTTGTCATGATGTGTATATTTCATTCTTTTTACTAATCCAGAAACTAGCTGTCAACCGTGATCCAACAGTATAATTAGTTCTTAGGAATTCCTCTCTTACAGGTAACTAGGTTTTACACAAACACACACACACACAACTTCGCATTTGGATTTAAATGTTCAGGACTCCATTGTTGCCAGATTTCCTGTCTCAAGACTATCAATTCATTTGAATAATCAGCAAAATCATCAGCCTCCTTTCAGCCTCTAAACTGGATTTAAAAGATTGACGTTTCTTAAAACTCAAATCGAGTCGGGCTGCAACTGCATGCCCAGAGGGACCTGAATCATACACACACTGGATAATGAAATACACTTAGATTTTATTAGTGGGTAATTCATGCTCAGAATCTTGGAACAGTAATATAATTAAATAAACAACTGGGAGAAGGAACCAGATAAGTCAGGAGGTAAAATTATTTAGCTAAAGTTAGAATGGAAGTAAGGAACTGCATTTTAAAATTTTGAATTCAGCCATTAACTTGTGGAAAGAGAAGAGATAGAGAACCAAGTACCAGGACTGGCAAGGAAGGAGGGCAAGAGTCTTTCAGTAGTAATATCATCAATGCAGTAGGCAGAAGTTTGCTGTTGTATGTGTATTTCTTGTGTCAGGAATCATACAAAGAGGTGCATCCAATTCAGGGTGTGTGAATGCATAAAGATCATCAACACTTTCTCATTAATGTCCCTTAAAAGTTAATCACTTTAACCCCAACAATTTTCTCTCACGTCATACAAAATCAGATAAAACAATATATATTTTTCTTTTACAAAAGGCAGTGAAAAAGCGGTTAAAGCATGGGTTAAATTGAAATTTTTCAGTGAGCCTTTGACATTCAAGAATAACTCAGTCACTTCATTCTACTGATTAAGTATTGCTTTTCTTTCATGGAGATAAAATAATTTCTCATTACTCAAGCAACCTTCTTGATCCTCATTTCTAGAGGATTCTAGAAAGCAGCAAATGGAGCACACTGAGCCTGCAACTTTGGGGAGTGGCAGGACAGAGTGGAAGGGGAGAGGCTTGTAGTTGTCGTTTTAGGACCCTTCAAAAAACAGCTCTAAAAGAAGTGGTGGGAGCTTTAACACATTGCAGAGTACTGTCTCCCAGGCTGTTCAGCCTTCTGAAGGGGGGTTCCTCCAGGGCAAAGGCTGGTCTGATCACATGCATCTTTCCAGAGCCTCTCACCAGGCCTGGCACCAGTGGAGGCTCAATAAATGTTTGTGGAAAGATGGGGTGGAGAGATAAAGCATAATATAAATATGAATGGGTTTCTTCAGCAGAACTTGAGACAATGGGAAATGGGAGACCCTGGTTTATAGGTGGAAACGCCAAAGAAATGAGAAAAAAAAAACCAAGGCAAAATAATGCAGTTGATTAGAGCAAATATTTCCTTCTCTACATCAACTTTTGGTTAGTTTCACGGTCGTATGCACGCCCACGGATAGGAAGAAAACTTTAGCATTATAGAAGTATTGACCAAAATGGGATTCTTGTGTTTCAGAGACTAACTTCAAGGGGAGGGCGCCATGGACAGAGCTGTAAAGATCTTTCCCGCTTTATTAAGAGGGTGGGCAGAGCGTCAGCCCCTAGAAAACTACATTTCCCAGAATGCCATACGCGGGGCGGGAGAGGGCGTGAACAGAACCTTGGCGCGATGCTCCTTGGGAGGTGTGGTTTCCACGCGTCCAGCTCGAACGCCAATGCCTCAGCGCTGTGGTAAAATGAGCCCACGTGATCGGAAAAGCAGCGGTTTCCCTTTGAGCCGGAACAGGATGACTGGATTGACCGATGCTGGGCAGCTGAGCGGACCAATCGGCCGCCTAGACTGAGACGTTGGCGTTTGAAATCAGCCAATGGCAGGTCTACACTGGAGCTTCCTCTCCGCCTCCTTCGCCTAGCCTGCGAGCGCTCTGAGGGAAGCAGGGAAGCAAGGAGGCGGCAGCAGGGAGCGGCGAGTAGTGGAAACGTTGCTTCTGAGGGGAGCCCAAGGTAGGGAGGCGAGGCGACGGTGTGCGGGAGCGGACTCTCCAGGGACTTCCCGGGTCCGCAACTGGCAGGGCCGTTCGGTTCGCAGGGGATCCCGTTTTTATTGTTTTCCCTTTATTTTTAGGAGTGCCCGGGGCGACGGGACCCGGGAGAGGGGAAAGGGAACAGTCTGGGGTCCGGGCATCGCTGCTGGCCGGGCTGGGTTTAGGGGGACGGCGGTGCGGGCTGGGCCGGTTTGAGCGCGGCGGGGGCCGGATGATGGGGCCAGTCCCGACCTTGGCGGGCGAGTGCTCGGCGCAGGCGCAAGCGCAGAGACTCCTCGCGGTCGTCCTCTCGGCTCCTCCCTCTGGGGTCCCCCACTGCCAGGCTATCAGTGCGCAGCCCCAGCCCGCGGGACCTTTGGGGACGCTGACTGGGCGCCTGTTCTGCAGATGACCGGTTCTAACGAGTTCAAGCTGAACCAGCCACCCGAGGATGGCATCTCCTCGGTGAAGTTCAGCCCCAACACCTCCCAGTTCCTGCTTGTCTCCTCCTGGGACACGTCCGTGCGTCTCTACGATGTGCCGGCCAACTCCATGCGGCTCAAGTACCAGCACACCGGCGCCGTCCTGGACTGCGCCTTCTACGTAGGTGCCCTCCCGCCCCGCTCCTGCCCTCTTACTGTGTTAACGATTCTCCACGTTAGGAGCGTTTCTTTTCCAGTGTTGGGTAGAGGCGTCTGTCGGTGGGGTTATTTGGACAGTTTTTTAGCTTTTCAGGAGCACCTGCCTTGAACCGGTACCGTTTTGGGTTGGGGGCATGCAGACATTGGAAACTCCGTCTCCCCTTTCTATTACAGGCTTGTGGAGTAACTCTAAACTTTCTGAAAATAGGATCATTATATTTGCAACAATACCGTTTTGGCTGCCGTGTTGAAAGGAACCGTTTAGGGGAAATGTATGTTTACCCTCAGCTAGCGTGTTGGCTAGGATAAAGCAGCCCTCCTTTAATTTCCAGACATAGGAGTTTAGTGACCACTTGCTTTTCTTATGCTGTTTTTTGGTTTGTTTACCATGAATAGTTGAGCCCAGTGCATATCCCGAGCATAAACTGAACACTTGCTTGTAGAAATAAGAATGTTGAAACCTTTTCAAAAGTTCTAGTTTTTAAATGGTTCAAAACTATTTTATAGGATCCAACGCATGCCTGGAGTGGAGGACTAGATCATCAATTGAAAATGCATGATTTGAACACTGATCAAGGTAATGTGACCATATCTTTACCAGTTTGTTTTCTTGGCTAGTGTTCTAAAGTATAAATGTTTATGTAGGAAGAGTAGTTCCTAATTTTCTTAGTTACGAAGTTGCTTAAGTACAGGTGGCTTGAATTTAGGATTTTTTTATTTAAATAATAACCATTAAGTTACTGATTACAAAATATTATGCATGTATTTTTGCAGTACAGCCAGTTATGGTCACCATTGCCAGTGTTTACATAAATTGACACTTAAGTATTTGGCCTTTATTTTGTCCTTAGAAGTGGGCTGGATCCCAGACTGGCCAGCGTTTCATTAGGATTTTCCACTACAATGCTAATGTTTTGAGAGTTCAGTTTTCAGAAGCTAAAGGTAGATTTAAAACCTGACAAAAAATAGGCAATCGTGTCTATATTAATTGTGTTTGTTATAGTTATTTAGCAAAATATGTTTCAGTTGCATTTTTTGAATGAGTAGCTAGATGATACATTTCCTTTCAGTTATTTCTTAGAGTTCCAGATATGAAATGACTTACTCAGATTTTTTTGGTGACGTTGGGACAGTGTAGAGATTGGACTGGAACCCAAATGCATAGAGCTGTCTAGCTGAGCATTTGTTTGCATGTGTGTTCATCAGACATAGATATCCTAAGGAGATAGGAGGGTACAGAGATATGACTAGATAGAAGATGAGTTGAGCAGTGGGAGAATGGATGGAGGATGGCCACATTTTGTCAAAAAACTAAGCACCCAATTAGAAGAGGCTTTTGCATGAAAGCTACTTTCTTCTGTAACTTATACTGCAGGTATTTGGTTTTGTTTGCCAGTAGCTTACCCTGTGTAGTAAGTAAGCTTGTAGGTCTAGGTTCTATTTGTTCAGAAACTTGTAGGGGTAGGGAGAAACACTGAAAAGCAAACTTCTTGATTTTCAGTGTTACATAGAGAGAATTAGCTGTTTATTCTGTGACACTGCCAAACTTCATGAAATCCTTTCTTTTTCTTTCTTGTTTTTTGAGATGGAGTCTCACTCTGTTGACCAGGCTGGAGTGCAGTGGTGTGATCTTGGCTCATCACAGCCTCCGCCTCCCGCATTCAGGCAATTCTGTCTTAGCCTCCCGAGTAGCTGGGACTGCAGGCGTGCACCACCATGCTCGGCTAATTTTTGTATTTTTTAGTAGAGGCAGGGTTTCACTGTGTTGGCCAGGATGGTCTTGAACTCCTGATCTTGTGATCCGCCCACCTTGGCCTCCCAAAGTGCTGGGACTAATCTTACTGTTTGCAGGTCAGGACCATATATTGTTCATTCCTATATCCTTAGCAGTTGGCACAGATTCTGGTACACAGTAGGTGTTAGTTGAAGGAATAAATGAGATATAGTGAGAAGTTTCAAATTGAAAAGAAAGAAAATGTCTATTGAAAATTTGAACCACAGTGGAACCAAGTGGAGTAATGAGAGGACTTCACTCCCAGTTATCATAACCCTTTAGCCATGTAAATAAGTTTCTTAGCAGCATTGGCCTAATGTTCAACATAAATGTTGTTGATCCAGAAGACCAGAGTTCTCTATTCATTTGTTCATTCAACAGACATTTCTTGAGCACCTAGCCCGTACCAGACCTTGCACTAGATACGGGCAGAGATCACAGAGTTAAACGCAGTTCCTCATAGGAAATCTAGAATCAAGTGAGGAAGATAACAGACATGCCACTATGTTAATGTAATCTAAAATTCAAGACAGCCTTTGGTATGTGCCATACTAGTGAGTCATGTGAAGTGTGCACTGTAAGGTGAACAGAGAGGAATGGATAACTTTGTAGTCATGGAGAGATTTTTCTGTCTGTAGACATTTCCATGGGGTTGGATGAGGTAAATTCATTACAGCTGAATGAATGTTTCTTTTAATTGTTTATTTTAGGAATCCTTAGTAAAGGTAGTAAGCTAGATGTTGGGGATTTCCCCCCACCTTTTTTTTTCCCTATAGAAAATCTTGTTGGGACCCATGATGCCCCTATCAGATGTGTTGAATACTGTCCAGAAGTGAATGTGATGGTCACTGGAAGTTGGGATCAGACAGTTAAACTGTGGGATCCCAGAACTCCTTGTAATGCCGGGACCTTCTCTCAGCCTGAAAAGGTAGGCTCTTTATATTCATTGCAGGAGTTGATGGTTTTGGGGTGATTTTTGTCCTGATGCATGATTGTTGACTATGCTTGTTGAATTTAAAGGTGAAAAGTCAACATAGGGGGAAAAAAAGTTGACAGTCGGTTTTATAAATCCAACTACATAGAAATGCTTTAATGCAAAAGAAAATTAACTTTGGGATTTTGGGCCAACTTTTATTTGTCAGTTGTTATATTTGCTTCCATGTATTGTTAATGCTTTAAATCGCAGAATTGAGAAGCAACTCACTGCCTTTTCAGAGAAGTCATTTAGCAGACTGTTCGATTGTCTTAAATTGACGCTGCATCCCAAACCAGAAAATTGGATGGAGCATCACTTACTTTCATTTGTTATCTGAGGTTTCTTCTGAGTTGACTGTTGAGAGGGCAAAATGGGTTATCATTTCAGGTTCAGTGAGAAAGGTGTTTTATGTTCTCTGGCTTCTATTGTTTGTATATTTATTTTTTAATACTGACAGATGTAGTTTCAAGGCTCCTTAGCGAACAAAGCTTTTTAAAACCAAAACTTTGTGTATTATTCTAACCTTTTGATCTGTATGATAAAAGTGTAATTGAGCATTCCTTCTGTATCCTCATCAGCCTTTATCAGGTGGTAGTTAATTTTAAAGATTGATTGTTTAAGCAGTTTAAAGGTATCCTTCACTTGAGTGTGTTTCCTCAGCGTAAATATACTATTCAATTCCTGTTAGCCTTCATTATATACAATAGTGCATCCAAAGAGCCATTATTTTTGTCACATCACAGCCGAATCTACTCCTGGCAAGACCTTTGTTCAGAATAAAATAATTGCATTGTTTCTACTTTTGATTTATGGTTGTATGTAACATGTTAAGAACTGTGATAAATTGCTGACAGAATATCATGTAATGGACAGCCACACTGAATCAAGCTGCTTATTGGTTCAGCAAGGTTCATTATGTCACATTTTTTAATACTTTCTTTGATAAATGTATATACCTTGTCAGTAGCATGACAGTGGTTTCACTTGATTTATGATCAGTGGGGATAGAAAGCACTATTAGAAGCTTGTGTGTCACCTATATAGTAAAGATTTAAGATAAAATTCCCAGTATGATTGTACCATTATAAATCGATCTTTTTCTGGATTCTCTATTTTTAAAGTTTGGTACTTTATACATCTTAGATTAATTTTCATTTTACTGCAAACATTTTGTTTTCTGAGTAAGCTATGATAAATCTTAACATTTCTCTCATTTAAATCTGCTTATATTAAACCTATTGTTTTGAATCTTAATTTTAATTCCTTATTTTTCCCTTGGTCACATTAATTGTTGAATTTTAAGGCCAGATTCTAGAGAGGGGTGGGACATGGCGTTGTTAAAGCTAACTTGGTTCTTCTTCAGCTGATGGTATGTGGTTAACATACTAGTGATTATTAACATATGGCTTAAGTATTGAATGCTGAAGAGACATCTTTCCTTGCCATGGGGCCTCTACGTTTTTATGGCAGTTCTTCAGGTTTGAAAATGCTAAGTCAGATTAGAGTTTCTTATTAATTGAAAATAATAGAGCACAGTTGTGAATCGCAAGTCTAGATTTTTTAAAAGTGACTGAACTTGATCAGGGGAATTTTTTTTTGCCACCTTTTTAATGAATTAGCTACCTCTGTTTTGTTTCCAAGTAACATTATATTTGCAAATAAACCACTAAACGTTTGCTTGTAGGAAATTCTATGGTTTATTATAAAGGAATTTTTGTGGAAAGTTTAATATTGAAGAAAGACATTATGAGGGGGAAAATAGGGGATACACTACTTTTAAAAATTTTCCCTAATGTTGAACTTCTATCTTGAATGCGTAGTATTACGTCAGAGCACAAGAATTGCTTTGTCATATGTCAGACCACTATCTTGTCTTTTAAGTTTGAGTTTGTATGCCACCAAAGGCTACTAAACATCTCTCATTAGTGGTGGCTCCCTCACCCTTCCTAGAAAGGCCTATTTATTCCATGTAACAACTGGGGAAAAAAAAATCAAGATTTTTAGAGTTGCAAAATGAAATATTCTAAAAGGTGGTTATAGAAAAATAATTTTGAAAATGATTGTTTTATGAAAAGCCAGAAACCCATTAAACTCTACCTTGAATTATTTTATGGCTCTATTATCTCATTTTTGAATTTTTTTTTACACTTTTATGTTGTCTCTAAATGAAACATGAAGGCTGAGAAAAATAGTTTAATTTGTTTTAGTAGTGGAGAGAATTAAGACTTCAAAAGCTCCTTTACAGAATTACTTAGAATGTACATTATATGATGCTTTGTGAAGTAGGAAGAGCATCGTGGGTTTGCTATTTTGTGTGAATTACTTGGTTTGAATAATTGCAGTATCTAAAATTGGTTTGAATAATTGTAGTATCTAAAATTGTTACCTGTGATTGGGGAATTCAGTCAGCTAATTTTTTATGGTCTTATGATTAGATGGACTTTATTTTGGGGCAAAATGCCATTTTCGGGCAAGAAGGTGATTTTTAGCAAGTTTTGATCTTTTTTAAAAGGTATATACCCTCTCAGTGTCTGGAGATCGGCTGATTGTGGGAACAGCAGGCCGCAGAGTGTTGGTGTGGGACTTACGGAACATGGGTTACGTGCAGCAGCGCAGGGAGTCCAGCCTGAAATACCAGACTCGCTGCATACGAGCGTTTCCAAACAAGCAGGTACTGAACTATACCTCCTCTTCTTTCTGGAATTTGAAAATAATATGATCTTATAATGATTTGGCCACTAGCCCCTAAAGCCTTCTTTTTTTTTTTTCAGTAGTGATTTAGAATTTGCTCTTAGGTGTATTCTTCCTTGATATTTTTGACAGCCATGTGTTTAAAGGAAGTGCGTTAACCCCCATTTTAGAGACGACCTTGATGTTCAGAGAGACCAAGTAATCTGCTCAGGAAGTGGTTTGAGTAGAGGAAGTCTTCTGATCTTTTGTTGATCCTGGTCCAGGATGCTTCATAGGTATACAGTAATCAAAGAGGGCTTTGCAGATATTTCAGTTTACAAAATGCTGAATTAAAATTTATATCTGGATTTTAAGCTTATGGAATTTGCTGTTTTCTTTTTGCCTTTTTGTAACCCTGATGCTTATAGAGTTCTTTCCCCAGTTTGATGATAGAACTTTGATAGTTTTTTTTTGTTTGTTTTCCTTAAACTCAACTGAGGTTAGAGAGGCAGGGCCCCTCTTATGGCTGACTCTTGATGTACAGGGTGGGTCACCTTCCATCATCACTAAATGATATTAGCCTGTTTATTAGTGAGCTCCCTCCTCCCTCAAGTCCTTAAAGTTCTAAGAGGAGATGGTGGTGTGATCAGGTGCAATAGGAATTTTGCAAGAGGAAAAGTCATTAAAAACAAAAGGTGGCTCTGGTATCTTATGGCTGTCCTTTGATGGTTGTAGAACTTGAAGCAGGTATGTTATTCTCTTCGCTTTTTAACCTGCAAAGGCCAGTACCTCAAATGGTGATCACAGTTCCTTTTTTTAGGAAATTGTAAGTTTTTCTTGAAGATAAAGAATTGCAGTTATGTGAAACTTTAGAGATTTAAATATGTGATTAAAATATGCTTACATTGTGAACATTATTTTAATGCCATTATATCTAATATTTTCTATAGGATTATTTCTACTTTGTAATGGAAGTTAAAAAGTAGGATTTTACTGACTTATTTATTTCTTCATAAACAGTTTTCGGGAATAAATCTTTTTCATACCTTGAAGGATTAAAAAATCATAGATTTCATATTTGGTGTGTTATCTCTTATTTTTTAAGATATTGTCATTTCAATGAAAGATGAAAAAACATTTGAAATTGTAAACCACTTTTGAATGTCCCTGAAAGTCTTTGTGCAAACCTGACTTGCTGTATTAAATGCAAGAAGTAGCATGACTGAGATGGAAGACTGGTGTTCTAGTTGATTTGGATTATTGATGCCCCCAATGAAGGAAACAGAATTCTTAACAGTTGTTCGTGATGAAGAGGCACAGAACATAGAAGAATATATTTTAACTGAGGGAACAAATTTGAGTCTGCTGGGCAGGACAACAGGACAACAAATAAGCGACACTGAAACACTTTAAAATTTTGTTTAGGTTTGATGAAATTACTAGACATTTTTTATTGTAATGTGCAAGGCCCTGGTACCTGTGAGGAAAGCACGTGATGACAGTCTTATTTTCTTTTTAAAGTCGTCATAACTATGTTAGTACAGCCTAAACACTTCATTAAGGCCCGCTGTACTTCTCATTTCTGAAATAGTCACTCTTTAGTGTGGGTTGAATTTGGGAATTAGCACCTTGTTTTTGGAAGCTGGAATTTACTGTTTTTTTCCTCTGGTTCTCTCTTGGCAGGGTTATGTATTAAGCTCTATTGAAGGCCGAGTGGCAGTTGAGTATTTGGACCCAAGCCCTGAGGTACAGAAGAAGAAGTATGCCTTCAAATGTCACAGACTAAAAGAAAATAATATCGAGCAGATTTACCCCGTCAATGCCATTTCTTTTCACAATATCCACAATACATTTGCCACAGGTAAAGTATGGCATGCTGACCTATATTTAATTATTATATTATTTGGTGCTTGCTTTTTATGGTATTTAGTGAAAAAAAATCTTACAGTGCTTTAGGGAAATGTAACTTCTGTGACCTTAAAAATTAACTGTTAAGAGAATGGTTATTTCTGTATCTGGTGTTAAGAACCATTTTAACTGTTTTGAAATTACTTCCAGGTGGCTCTGATGGCTTTGTAAATATTTGGGACCCATTTAACAAAAAGCGACTGTGCCAATTCCATCGGTACCCCACGAGCATCGCATCACTTGCCTTCAGTAATGATGGGACTACGCTTGCAATAGCATCATCATATATGTATGAAATGGATGACACAGAACATCCTGAAGATGGTATCTTCATTCGCCAAGTGACAGATGCAGAAACAAAACCCAAGTGAGTATGCTTCACCTGTATTTGAGCCTTTTCTTGCATTCAACCCAGGATTTATTAATTTTTCTAAATTCATGAATAGCATTGTTGATGCCTGCTCGATATTACAGCTGACTGTAGGGTTGGAGTTGATGTTATCATGTTCTCCCAAGCTTTCAATATCCGTAGGTTGATAGACGTCTGATGGATAAAATTGTGCCTAGTTGTTTTGTAGAGAAGAATGTCAAACTCTCATTCTTCTTGAATAGGCTCTATTATTTGAATCTCTGGAGTTATTACCAGCTCATTGCTTCAAAATTAAGTTGAGGAATTCAAGAATAATTTATTTTAGTAAATTCTATTTAAGATGTTTAAGAATTTGAAC
Source organism: Hylobates moloch (assembly GCF_009828535.3). Classification (NCBI taxonomy): domain Eukaryota; kingdom Metazoa; phylum Chordata; class Mammalia; order Primates; family Hylobatidae; genus Hylobates; species Hylobates moloch. The sequence continues at coordinate 10,314,853 of NW_026652278.1, read as the reverse complement.
TGCCAAAAATCTTTCCTCTCCACAGAGGTTGTTTCTTTAATATTAACACAAAGTAAGTGACCTTCAGGTCTTACTGGAAACCCAGAGTAATATGGCCTTGCCTGGAATTGCAAATTTCCTTAGTTTTGAAATTTTCGTAGATGTCTTTGGTTCTTGGTTGTAACTGTTGACTGAGAAGAGCCATTTACATTTTTTGATACCAACAGGGCAAAGCTTTTTACTTAATTACCTCCACTAGGCTTAAGGGAAATCTGATACTTCAGCATGTGTTAAACTATAAAATACGTACCCCAAGTATCTGCCCAGTTCCCTGTCCCCTCTCCCCAGGCCCTTAAAGGAAGTTCTCGATACATGTTTGTAGAATAACTGAATGTTTTCAGGATTCCTTTACTTTGCTGAGTTAAAATGGGTATGGTACCCTTGTTGATTGGTTGAGCCCCTGAGAGGGGGCAGAATATTAAATATTCCATATCAGATATGCTTTTACAGGTTTGACTTTAGAAAAGTCTTAGCATGTGAAGCCTGTTGGATAAAGGGCTGTGTTTGCATTTAATCTGTCACTTTTGTATCTCCTGTCCTGGCTGGCCATTTTGATCTCATGCTGTTCTTTTTTTCTTTTGAACTTGTAGGTCACCATGTACTTGACAAGATTTCATTTACTTAAGTGCCATGTTGATGATAATAAAACAATTCGTACTCCCCAATGGTGGATTTATTACTATTAAAGAAACCAGGGAAAATATTAATTTTAATATTATAACAACCTGAAAATAATGGAAAAGAGGTTTTTGATTTTTTTTTTTTTAAATAAACACCTTCTTAAGTGCATGAGATGGTTTGATGGTTTGCTGCATTAAAGGTATTTGGGCAAACAAAATTGGAGGGCAAGTGACTGCAGTTTTGAGAATCAGTTTTGACCTTGATGATTTTTTGTTTCCACTGTGGAAATAAATGTTTGTAAATAAATGTAATAAAAATCCCTTTGCATTCTTTCTGGACCTTAAATGGTAGAGGAAAAGGCTCGTGAGCCATTTGTTTCTTTTGCTGGTTATAGTTGCTAATTCTAAAGCTGCTTCAGACTGCTTCATGAGGAGGTTAATCTACAATTAAACAATATTTCCTCTTGGCCGTCCATTATTTTCTGAAGCAGATGGTTCATCATTTCCTGGGCTGTTAAACAAAGCGAGGTTAAGGTTAGACTCTTGGGAATCAGCTAGTTTTCAATCTTATTAGGGTGCAGAAGGAAAACTAATAAGAAAACCTCCTAATATCATTTTGTGACTGTAAACAATTATTTATTAGCAAACAATTGATCCCAGAAGGGCAAATTGTTTGAGTCAGTAATGAGCTGAGAAAAGACAGAGCATATCTGTGTATTTGGAAAAATAATTGTAACGTAATTGCAGTGCATTTAGACAGGCATCTATTTGGACCTGTTTCTATCTCTAAATGAATTTTTGGAAACATTAATGAGGTTTACATATTTCTCTGACATTTATATAGTTCTCATGTCCATTTCAGTTGACCAGCCGCTGGTGATTAAGGTTAAAAAGAAAAAAATTATAGTGAGAATGAGATTCATTTCAATGTAATGCACAAAAGCAGAACACGAACTTAGCTTGGCCTATTCTAGGTAGTTCCAAATAGTATTTTTGTTGTCAAACTTTAAAATTTATATTAATTTGCAAATACATGTCTCTGAATAGGACTTGGACCTTTCCTGAGATTTATTTTATCCGTGATGTATTTTTTTTTAAATTCTTTTGATACAGAGAAGGGTCTTTTTTTTTAAGTATTTCAGTGAAAACTTGGTGTAAGTCTGAACCCATCTTTTGAAATGTATTTTCTTCATTGCAGGTCCACCTAATCATCCTGTGAAAGTGGTTTCTCTATGGAAAGCTTTGTTTGCTTCCTACAAATACATGCTTATTCCTTAAGGGATGTGTTAGAGTTACTGTGGATTTCTCTGTTTTCTGTCTTACAAGAAACTTGTCTATGTACCTTAATACTTTGTTTAGGATAAGGAGTCTTTGTGTCCCTGTACAGTAGTCTGAAGTATTCCCCCTCTGTCCCCTAGTAAGCCCAGTTGCTGTATCTGAACAGTTTGAGCTCTTTTTGTAATATACTCTAAACCTGTTATTTCTGTGCTGTTTAATAAAGGAGATTCAGAACCCTTGAATGTTGGATGTTTTTGAATGTTGGTAATTAGTATAATTTACTTAAAAAGGCTTGTGTAAGGCAAAACTCATCATCACAGGCGTGTTGGGGGATGACATTTTACCTTTAAGTCCCCTCTCCCTTGTTTAATTGTCTCCTCTGATGTGTGTTGGGGATTCAGTCCTGCATAAAGTGATTTGTTGGAGTTCAGCCATTTCCCTCATGCCCCCTTGTGCCCTCTCGGTGGATCAGCAGGGCCTTTGAGCCAAGTGTGCAGCTTCACTCAGGATGGGCAGAGACTATGTGGCAGCCTCTGGGGACCTTTTGGCTCAGTGCTCTCCTACTAGTGCTGGTGCAGTAGTGCTTAGGGAGCTTGTACATCCCCGTGTTGATGTAGTCATAGTCCACACAGAGCCAAATAACAGACCCTTCTGTACTTAGCCATCAAATACTAAATCACAGTGAAGCTCTTGGGATGGTAAATAATGTAATAGCCAGGGACTGATGGTATTAGTTCTTTAGTGTGATTATGTGCTTCTAAAAGTCCCTAACCACTTGGTTGAGGACAGACCATAAGTTTAAAACATTGTATAAGTGAAAGAATTAATATAGTATTGTTATAGGTAACCAAATTAATGTTGTGGACTTGTTTTTGAGGTGGTGAGGAGGGCTTATTTTGTGGTTCCATCTGGATGTCCTCTTGTCTCTGGAAATCAAATGTGTCTCCCTGCCATCTCTACGTACCCCGTAACCAGCTCTCCACAATTTACTTGTTTATGGTTATAGCTACCTTTTCCCTAAATTACCCAGGTGTAGTTACCTTGGTCTTCTCATTGGTTTCCCTTACCCACATTCTTTAAGTGTCTCTTCTGTTTATCTTTTCTTCCTACTGCTACCATCCCAGGGCCTTCTGGGTGAATGTGGTAGCCTCCAGTTTCTGCCTTAAGTCCTCTATCTAATAGAGCAGTGACTTTTGAACCTTGTAGTTGTGACCCAAGTAAGAAATACATTTTGAACTACAGTTCAGAACACAGAGATCAGTATATTATACATGACAGAAGGATCCCGAAACATGACTTGCCCTTCTTGCATGTGACATATCTGGTGCATGTGTGCATTTTTTTCTTTGCTTTTTAAGAAATCCTGGTTATGGCACCTTTAATTGATTTTACAACAAATGCCTGTCACCTGTAATTTGCAAAAATTGCTCGATTAGATTCTAAAAAATTTCTAAAAGATTTTTTAAAAATGTATTCTTACGTCATACTTGGAATCCTCCACTGCTTCCTGTTGCTCATAGTCACTCTTCAGTGATTTCATAAGGAGGTGTGCTGCTTCCCAAGCTTCCAGATCATCAGGAAGGGGCCGCAGACTGTAAGGTGCTCTCAGAAGATGGGACTAACCTTCGTTGGGAATATAAATCAGCGGATGGGATGGGACTATAAATAAGCAGATGAGATGGGAAGTGACAGCAATATCTGGTTCTGAGTTCTGTTGTGTAAAAACTTAAAGGTATATTAGCAGGTTAGCCTTTGTTCTGTGGGAGATCCAGGCCTTGTTAGAAGGACCAAAGCCAGAATGCCCAGGTTAGCCTTAGCATTCAAACCCTTCGTTGTTTTTCCTCCATTATCTGTTAAACTCCTGCTTTGCCAAAGGTATTTTCTATACCCTGATAACACTAGCTTCCTTCCCTCAGTGGGGACTCAATGCACATTAGCCTACTGAGAGCTTAGATCACTACAACGAATCCTGGTAAATTTGTTTAACTCAGTTTTCCCCAAATTCATTTGAGCCAGTTCTACTTTTTCTGGTTTTGTTCCCACAATCATTTTACCTTTTACCACTCCCCCAGAAAACACTGGGGTTCTTCTCTTACGCTGAGAGCCAGGTTACTTTCTTCACTATCACTCCGACGCTTGTGTTGATTCCCAAATCTCAGTCTGCCTAGGGTCTTTCTCTTTCTGAATTGCTCTTTCAGGATTTAATTTGAATCCTGAAAAGTCCTGTTCAAGACCCCCTTTTCCATGAAGGCCTTCTTGTTGCAGCTCACAAATAAGTGTGCCCTTTCTCAAAACACGTATGAAACACCTCCTGCTTGTATACCTTTAGCAGTAGTTACTCATATTGCCTGGCATTTAAACATTATTGTATGCGTACATCTTGCTTTCCTACTTAAAGCAAGAGCAGGACCACATCTTTTTGTATGCTCTGGCACATGACTATTGGACCACTTTGATATTGTTGAATTGTATAGACTCCTTTTAAAATAATTTGAAATACAATTTTGGAGTATAGACATCTTGTCCAGTGCACTAGACAGGTGACCTTTGGCTTTGTTCATTAAGCATTTAGTAAGTGTCTTAGAAGTGATGTGTTTACTGCAGAAAAATTTGGATAGCATGCAAAAAATGAAACATACTATCACAATCCTATGATATAACTTAAAAATTTCTTTGCAGCTTCATGGAGGTATTTGATGAAAATTGTATATATTTAAGGTATACGATGATGTTTTGATACATGTATACATTGTGAAATGATGATTACCACAACGAGGTTACTAAACATCTCCATCACCTTGTTAAATTGAGTTAAACAGATTTACAAGTTGACAAATTACGTTTACAAATTTATGTAATTTTTTTATGTGGTGAGAAAACTTATGATATAATCTCGGCAAATTTCAAGTATACAATTCATTATTACTAAGATAGCCACCACACTGTATGTCAGGGCTCCAGAACTTACTCATCTCATAGGAGGTAGCTACTTTTAACATTTTTGGTGTATATCCATCCTTCAGGATTTTCTGTATATTTCTCTAACAGTAAAAGTTTTTGTTAGCTACATCATGTGAAGTGCCTGGGTAGACAAATTTAAAGATGTTATTTGGGATGGTGTGACTTGTACAAGCCACACAGCCTGCATGGTGTCCACTTTGAGGGGGATGCCCGTAGCTATACTTAGAAGTCATCCCCTAGAGCAAGCTTGTCCAATTTGTTGTCCATGGGCCACATGCTGCCCAGGATGGCTTTGAAGGTGGCTCAAAACAAATTCATAAACTTTTGTAAAACATGAGATTTTTTGCGATTTTTTTTTTTTTTTTCGAGACACAGTCTTGTTCTGTCGCCCAGGCTGGAGTGCAAGTGGCACGATCTCCACTCATTGCAAGCTTCGCCTCTCAGGTTCAAGCAATTCTCCTGCCTCAGCTACCGGAGTAGCTGGGATTACAGGCACCCGCCATCACGCCCGGCTAATTTTTGTATTTTTTTTTAGTAGCAACAGGGTTTCACCATGTTGGCCAGGTTGGTCTTGAATTCCTGACCTCAGGTAATCCGCCCTCCTTGGTCTCCCAAAGTGCTGGGATTATAGGCACGAGCCACTGCACCCAGCTGTTGACTTTTTTTTTTTTTTTTTTTTGTAAGCTCATCAGCTATTGTTAGTGTATTTTATGTGTAGCTCAAGACAATTCTTCCAGTGTGGACCAGGACAGCCAAAAGATTGGACACCCCTGCCCTAGAGCATCTGACGCCTGGATACAAAAGAGCCTGTGGCTATGACTAACAGGATTCTGGCCATGAGGAATTCTGTGACATGGAGGGAAAATGGCAACTTCAAATGTGCACCCCCAGGTATCATGTGGGCAGGTGCTCCATGTGGCTGGTGATAGTTGTGAGTGAGCCTTGCACGGGCTTTCCCTCTATCGGCTGTTCCAGAGCGAGAGACTGCAGGTGTCTGCTTATGTACCTATGGCTAAGATGCGCCTGAGCAAGTGGGGGCCAGTTAGTATACATAATTTTTACAAAATTTGGATCATATTACATAAATATCTTGCTTCATGTACTTAATATGAAATTTTGCCCATGATTTATTTTTTACCTTATTTTTAAGGGCCACCTAGTTAGTATTTGATTATTTGAGCAACTATTTAGTGCCTGTGATGTGCCAGCCACTGCTAGGATCTGGGGCTCAAAACACTGTGACAGACACTGTGATACCACAACGTGGCCACATTTTGTTTTCAAGACTTTGGCCAACTTTTGGTCCTCACAGCCACTGCCCTGGTAATAAGGGACTTAGTTAAGTTTGGTGACTGCTTGAAGTCTGAGATCACCAAAGTGGCTAATGCAGGCACTGTGACAATCTGGGCACTAGGAAAAGCAGTGTGGGCAGAAATTCCCTGTTCGAGAGCCTTCTGGTTATACTTTAAAAAGAAGGGAGCCTAGCATCTTGTCAAATCTTTGAGCCCACTCACTCAGAAGGCCTGTCACTCATCCAGAATTGAATCTGCTGGTTTAACGGGTCAGGCAGTGTGATTTGACAGCGTGAATCTTAGAGTTCAGCCTTTGAACCTGGCTTCGAATCCTGACTTTACTGCTTATTCAGGGGGCCACTAGCTAAGTTAATTTGTGAGCCTGGGCAACATGGCGAAACCCATCTCTACAAAAGATACAAAAATTAACTGGATGTGGTGGTGCATGCCTGTAGTTCATAGCTACTCTGGAGGCTGAGGTGGGAGGATAACCTGAGCCTGGGAGGTTGAGGTTGCAGGGAGCTGAAGTTGCACCACTGCACTCCAGCCTAGGTGACAGAGTGAGACCTTGTCTTAATCTAAAAAATAAAATTTCTGAGCCTTATTTTCCTCACCTGTAAAATGAAGAGAATATCTAGCTCATGGAGTTAGGAACAAGTATGTTAAATATTTATCAGAGTGTGCCTGACACAGTGAGTAGAAAATATCTGCTCTCTTTGGATGAAAAATATTTAACACTTCATTCTCAGATATAATTATTAGCTGACTTTTTAGGTTCTTTTTTCTGTTACATGATGTAGTTCTCAGATATCTACGGGATTTCTAGTTCTTAAATATGCCAGTATTTTTTTTCTGTTAAAATATTTATAAACTATTTCAAACATTCAGAAAAACTCCGGATCATACCCATAAACCCACTGTCTAGATTTTAAAATGTTCAGTGTTTTTCCGTATTTTATCTCTTCATTTTAAAATAAGTTTTGCACATTTTTGAAGCCTCATTTGTACCCCTCCCTTGCCCCATTTCCATTTTCCACTTTTCTTCAGTGTTGTACCCATTTATGCTTTTTTTGCTTATGTAGTATCCATGTAAAATACGGGCTTTGTATTTTTGCAAGTTTGTATAAATGGTAACTGGTAACCTTTTCTATCCCAGAATAAGCCCACCCCTATTGAACATCAAGTTTGGTTAATAAGATGTAGGAAAGGGAAAGGGACAAAGCTACAATCCATCACTGACCGGGAAACAACTTAGCAGCAGCAAGGTTGGGCAGGGGAGTGGCGGAGCTGAGCGCCCCCTCCTTTGAGGTCAGCCACCATTTTTGTAATGGAATGGCAGTTGTCTCTGACTTGGTGAAAACTGCATAATCTAACAGAAATTGTTCTTTTCCTCAGAAAACTATGTGAGCGTGTTAGTATTCAATAGATGAGGTGGATTAAAAACAACATCTGTGTTGACATCTGAGGAGCAAACACAGCGCTAGTTTCATAGTTCTTCTCTCCTTTGACTTCCCCACTTCAGCCTTTGAAATGTCTCTGGGTAGCCCTTCTTTCACTTGGGAAAGTACTGATTTATGCTATTAAGACTAGTTACAGCAGGTTCCTTTCAGAATGGCACCTGGCTATGTTGCCTTTGGAACTAGCACTAAGAGAAATGAAAGAAAGCTGCTGTACTGGTGGCGGCAAATACCAATTGCACCATTGAGTACAAAGGCACTTTCCCCTTGATCAGGGTGTGTTGTAACGGTGCTTTCATTTTCGAAGGATTCCCACGGAACTTGTCCTGGGGTGATTGTAGGGCACTTAGTTGGGAATCATTTTGTGTCCTGATGAAAAAAAAATCGGAAGATAAAAACTAGGCTGTACTGTGATTTATAGAGGGCTGTAATTGGGAGAACATGATGATGTGAGTTGGCCAGCCCATTTAATATAACTCATGATTTGGCAACTTGTCTTCAGACTTATTTTATTTATTTGTTTATTTTTTAAGTACAATTTCCATTTTATTTTTCCCCAGAGAATAGTCTGTCTTCAGTCTTTAAGGACTCAGCTCCTTACATGGGCTTTGGTGGGGGAGGTGGGGCAGCACCCTCAGGTCGAAATCGGGGTGGGGGTGTGCGGTCCTTGTGGGCTTCATGAGATTGATTCCTGACTACTTTGCTGTGAATTGCACAACTCACACAGTAATGTAGCTTCACATACAGCTTAGGAAGCACATAGGCATCGAAGACGCTCGGTTCAGAAATGTCCCTGACTGCTGCGGCCTCCACTATGTTTCGAATGACGAATTTCTTAATGGCCTTGTCCTTGGGCACGCATCGGGCACAGTTAGTGCAGTGAATAGGCTGCACGTGGCCATGGCCCTTTTTGGCACGACCATTGTTCCTTCTTTCCTTTGTCATCTTGGAGGCACGGACCGGAGAGACTTCAGACTTATTTTAAATGAAAAGCAATTGGTTTTATTTTGTTGTTTTGCTTTCCTTAAATACAGCACTGGTATGACTTTCCAAATCACCTGACTTGAATAGAAAAAAGGAAAATGAAATGCTTTACTGAGCTTTATTTTAGCAGGTGTCAGATTTCAGTAATTGAAGGTTCATTTCCAATGGTTTACTTCGTTAACTAATTTCCCAAGAAATATTCTTTCACCTCTGACCATACCAGCCAACTCTGTGCAGTTAACACAAACCTGAAGAAGCCATACAAATTATACCTTCTGGTCTCAGAAGCACCTAAGTTTGCTTTTGCAATGTTGTAACGAAGTACCTTTCATCCCCTTTATAGGACTCCGTTATAGGCTATTGCAGTAATTTAAAACCTATGTACCTAGACTCCTGACCTTGTTATAACATCACTTTATAATTCTCAAAATACTTGGCTCTTGAAGATTTTCTTAGCACCAGCCATGTATTCTTAAAGAGCCCAGACAATTTGTCTTCAGTGGTATATTACCCTTCTCAGCTGCTAAGACCTAACATTCTTATTGAATTGTCTGACAGAAAATCCTTCGGTTCCTTCATCATTTCACAGGCTAACATGGCATTCAGTTATTAGCATTCTCCACGTAAAGAAATACCCTGGCACGGAATAGTAGCAATGTATGCCTTCATCAAGCTTTGGATACAGAAGCAACTCTCTTGCTGGGTTCACTGTTAGTTCATCAAAATTGCTGGTGGTATGGAGAAACACAGCTTTCCATATGTGACTCTAGCATAAAGGTGATCATGGAAATGGAGGACAAGTATACCAATAAGCTTCTCAACACAATACCTTTTGTTGCTCCTGTTCATCAGGTGAACATTGACCTCAGTTGCTAGTAGAAGTCTAGAACGGGCTTTATTCATTGAGAGCTTGTTACTTGGTAGCTTGGCTTTCTGGTCACTTTAGTTATACTAATAGAATATATATTGTTAATTGTGTACTGTTAGAATGTAGACTTCATCTTTGCTTTGCTTAGCTTTGCAATAGGACATACTATCGCAAAACATCCCGTACTTGTGTTGCCATCCATTACCCAGGGTTTTGCTTTTGTTTATTTATTTATTTTTTTTGAGACGGAGTCTTGCTCTGTCACCCAGGCTGGAGTGCAGTGGCATGATCTCGGCTCACTGCAAGCTCCACCTCCTGGGTTCATGCCATTCTCCTGCCTCAGCCTCCCGAGTAGCTAGGACTACAGGTGCCTGCCACCATGCCCAGCTAACTTTTTGCATTTTTAGTAGAGACGGGGTTTCACCATGTTAGCCAGGCTGATCTCAATCTGACCTTGTGATCTGCCCACCTCGGCCTCCCAAAGTGCTGGGATTATAGGCATGAGCCACCGTGCCCGGCCCAGGGTTTTGCTTTTGACTCAACTCTAAAGCTATTGAAAAGTTAGATCAGTTGCATTTATTTGGACTCCATTGACACAGAATATGATAAATTGACATGACAGGAAAAAAATCAAATGAGATTACAGAGGATATCCTAACTCCTAAATTGTGAATTCTTTATAGATTTTAACACATTGTTAATAATAGTAGTGATATTTGACCTGTATATTGAATAACACCTCTGCGTGGAAACACTTGACTAGCTATCTGCATTACTGAGGTTGGACACAGTTAATATTTCTAAGAAAACACTTTTTGGCTGAAAACAATAAATCAGTTTGATTCACCCAAGACCTCCAATTCAGGACAACCCTATGGAAACATGCAGGGAAACTAGCCTATGTGGATGAACTGGGAAATAATTGGACTAATGCAAAATTTAAATTTGAAATTTTAATTTGACCACTAGTCAAAACTTTAGCAAAGGTTTTCTTATTCACTTTTGACTCCAAAATAAATAGAACTCAGGAAAAAGGTTTCTTTTCTCTTTTGGGCTGTGTTTAGATTTCTTTGGCCAAAATTCCTGATCAATTTCATCTTTTTAATCTAAACTGGCTTCTCCCTGATTAGAGCTTAGTAAAATGGATGAGAAGAAAAAATAAGATTAGGGGAAATTGTTTTTAATACCTGTTGCTATAAGCATCTAGTTATTGATTTGGAATTATGAGGACAGATATGCTTGTAAAAGGTCCTGCTTTTGGGCAACTCAGGAGAACCTGGTAAGAGAAGGAAGAGGACTTGTTGGGCAGATTGACAGCTGTGCCAGAGTATGAGCCGTTAAGATTTATGGGTGGAATTGTCATTACTTTTGTGAGACGGGGATTAATCTTTGTTTTTATTAGCTCTCCAGAAATAGAGATAAAGGTCAGGAATTGGTAACTGAAGGAATCAGTTTGAAACAAGTCTCCTCTGAGCTATTTTGAAACTTGCTGAATGTGGTTCTCTCAACCCTTTGGACATCCAAGAATTGAGATCTAAAAAAGCTTCTTAACGTCCAGCCTCTTAACTGGATGCTGAGAGCCTCTGAGAAAACATGGAGTCATGGCTGTTCTAATGCAGTCATCCATCACTGCCAACTACTTGCTGGAAAAAATAGGGGTCTTTCACAGGAGCCTCATAACCTTCAGGGATTAGAAGCCTGTGCCAGGCTGAATGTTACAATGGCATGCCATTGAAGGTCTTCTCTTGACCACTGCTTATAGGTAATCATGAAGGTCTGTAATTCAGGGCATACAGTGTCTTTTTCTTCTCTTTTTGCTGTTTCTCTCTCACTTCTTTCTTTGTGTCTCCCTTCCTTCTTTCCTTCAATCAATAAACAGTAAAAGGCATTTGTGTACAGCTTGACTTAGGAAAATGTGGCTGGTGGGGTTTTGAAATAGTTGTTTGCTACTCCATTATGCCATTTGGTCCAGGTGGTGGTGGGTGACAATGGATAAATGAGCCTGTTGGCATGCCCATAAGCCCGAGAGTTGGATCTGATCTAGCATGCATATTCCGTGAAGGAACTCTGTCTTTTGAAGGCATGGTGACACGGCCCATTTTACTTATAGTACAGTGAAATCTTGAAACACATGTATTGTGGAGAGAATCTTCCAGGCAGTAGCTTAGGAGACACTCTTATCCTCACTTTTGGGCCCAGCTCAGGTTTAGCTGAACATGGAGTTTCAGAAGATAGTAGGTATTTGGGGACACCACCAGGTGTTAAAATTGCATATTAATCAGGTGGTTATTGGGATACTGTATAGATTTTTCAAGTCTAGTGATTTTGGAGGGAGGAAGATGGGAAAATATTGTGAGCTTGTTCTTGAAATTTTCATTCTGAAAGAAGACTTCATGAGAGAATGTAGAGTAGTGATAATAGCTTTGGGCTAGTTGTCAGGAGACATGTGGCTTGGGAGATCATGTTTGAAGACCTTGAGTTACCTTCTGACCGTATCTCAGTCATGATTTTAATCACATCCTCAGCCATTTGAATTATTTAGCATCTTTTTGAAATTACATCTTTTACTCCTAATTATATGACAAAGATATATACCATGAAATATTTATCATGTAATTATGATTAAAATGTGCAGTCTCCCCAAAGATGTGAATAATCACTTTAAGAATTCTATATTTAATTAAAGGAGTCTGTTGGACTGTGCTGGGTCAACTTGGTTAAGCTGAGAACTACATTTCCCAGCGTCCCCTTCCCTATATGCTTCCGAGTTAGAGCTGGCCAAAAGGGGAACACACACAGACAGGGAAGGCTGAAGAAACATGGTGGCCATTATCTTTGGGGTTTCTTTGCTGTCAGGTGCAGTGAGGGATGGTTGCAGAGGTGCCTGATAGTTTAGCTTCTCTTTACTCATTGGCTTTGCCCAAGGGCCTGCCACCAGATGCTTGGCTACAGACCCACAGGACATTAGCTACACAGCCTTTCCTCAGATCCTTTTTGCAGTTCTGTGGTGGCTAAACGTGCCTGGCCTCTCTGACTGTTTGTGCTTGCCAATCCTCCAGCACCCCGTCCAGAACTTCATGCCTCCCCAACAGCTCCTCCCACAACTACAAGGTCAGATTCCTATAATAAAGCCCTATTCTGTGAGCTCCTGGGACTCTGCTTCCCTGTCTGAACCCTGACTGGATACAAGGAGTAAGAGAGTTACAGGCAAGTGTGAATGAAGTCTCTTCAAAAGGGCTTTCATTCTTTCAAAGCCTTTTGCTTTTTTTTGAGACGGAGTCTCGCTGTCGCCCAGGCTGGAGTGCAGTGGCGCAATCTCGGCTCACTGCGGGCTCCGCCCCCTGGGGTTCACGCCATTCTCCTGCCTCAGCCTCCCTGAGTAGCTGGGACTACAGGCGCCCGCCACCTCGCCCAGCTAATTTTTTGTATTTTTAGTAGACAAAGCCTTTTGCTTTTAAAGTTGTTGTGAAGGGCAAATGTTTAGAGGTGGATGAAGGTGCTAAAACCTTTCAGCTCCTGTGGTCTCTAGAACATAATGAGAGCCTTTTTCATATGAAGATGATCCTTCTGACCCCCCACCATTTCTGAAGGTGGATTTGTGCTGATCAGACAAATTCAGATTTGTGAAACCTAAAACAGAATCAATACTCACCGCATGTCTACTTCTGTCCTTCATCCCTTCTTCTCTCTTTCCCTCTCATATGACCCTTATGCTTTTAGGACTTGTGGTGGGGATTTTTTATTAGAGGTTCAGGTTTTAGCTAGACCAGGAATACAGCAAATCCATGTCCCTGACCTCACTCAGGAACATGCCTTAATGTGCTTAGCTCACCAACCACCACAGTACTCTCTTTGTGGATCACGTTTTGTTTTCCTAAGATTCATTCATTTGTCCATCCATCCATCCATCCATCCATCCATCCACCATCCATTCACCCATTCACCCATTCATTAATCTCTTGAACCTAACATTTCTGACCTAGCCTTGGACATAGCATTGAGTTTAGGAAGCTGGGCTCTATTAGTAGACCTATCAGGCTTGAATGCAGGTGCTGTAACTCCCTAGCTATGGGATTTGGGATCATTATTTAACTTCTGAGCCTTGTGTTCTTACTCTTTAAGTGGTGATAATAACAGTGCCTGTTGCATAGGGTTGTTGTATGTATTAGGTGAGATAGCGGATATAAAGTGATTAACACCATGCACAATGTTAATTGCTGTTATTGTTATTATTCAAAGATGAATCACATGTGACCTTTGCCTTCAAGAAACGTATAGCTTACTGGGATGGGACAGGCGTATAAATCAGCCAAGTGGCCTGAGGCTGAGAGGAAGGAGACATTAATTAGTGCCACTTAGAAAGAAGCCCTCTTTTCCTGACCTTGAAAGGGATGTGAATAAGCAAACACATTAGAATAAGTTCCAAAGTTACCCAAAGTCATTTCCATTTCTCTCATGTGTCATTTCTTTTGAGTTGTCATACATTTTTGTATTTGCTTCTTCCCCTTTATGTAAGCAGGCATTTTCTCTCTTAAGCCTAGAGATATTGGAGTTGTAGTGGATGAACATTATTTAGATACATATAAAATTTAAATACTTTGTATAATCATTATGAAAATCATTGTTAAGAAAAAAGTTTCCCAAGCTATTGCTTTGCCACCATAATCTGTGCAAGGGGGCTCTTTCAGTCCTGGACTAACCCCCTTTTTGGGGATGGTAGCCAAAGCCACAGAACTATGTACATGACCCCTCTCCACCCCCAATACCTCCCTAATATATTTAAGTGGATGCCAGATGGATACTTGACCCAAGGGCATTTGACTTCCTGGTTGGCCTGAAGATAGTGACCTTGAACTTTTGTTGTCCTTCTCAAGAAAGATGAGCTGCATCAACTGGAATTTATTCCTAGGGCACTAAAGAGACTGAACCCATTGGTGGTGGTCTTTGCAGCTAGGTGGAGGGTCCTGTGGATTTGGGGGCTGGGGAAACAACTTCTGGTCCTCATTGCAAGCAGGTGAGAAAGTTGAGAAGGGAGCAGAGGTGTGCATTGAGGAGCAGAGACCATGAGGCCCCTGAGGAATGAAGGTCTTGCCTTCATTGAGACTTGGTCTAGGGATATGTTTTGCAATGGCATCTAGGCTATATTTTCTAATACACATCCTGCATACCTAAGTTTGTTGGGTATGCAGAAATGTACCCTTTGTTGGGAAACGTACCCTTTGTTGGGAAACATACCCTGGGTTGGGTATGCAGAAACATACCCTTTGTTGGGTATGCAGATCTTGTAGAACTGGGATACAATTCTACAGGATCACTTGTAGGGCTTTTTTCTGTTCTGCATTGTAGTTAAAAATCAATTGGCTAAAAATTGACAAATGTGATCTAATTAAACTAAAGAGCTCTGCACAGCAAAAGAAACTATCATCAGTGAACAGGCAACCTACAGAATGGGAGAAAATTTTTGCAATCTATCCATCCAACAAAGGGCTAATATCCGGACTCGACATAGGACTTAAACAAATTTACAAGAAAAAAACAACCCCATCAAAAAGTAGGCAAAGGATATGAACAGACACTTCTCAAAAGAAGACGTTTATGTGGCCAACAAACATGTGAAAAAAAGCTTATAATCACTGGTCATTAGAGAAATGCAAATCAAAACCACAATGAGATACCATCTCACGCCAGTTAGAATGGCGATCATTAAAAAGTCAGGAAACGAGATGCTGGAGAGGATGTGGAGAAATAGGAACAATTTTACACTGTTGATGGGAGTGTAAATTAGTTCAACCATTGTGGAAGATAGTATGGCAATTCCTCAAGGATCTAGAACCAGAAATACCATTTGACCCAGCAATCCCATTACTGGGTGTATACCCAAAGGATTATACATAATTCTACTATAAAGACACATGCACACATATGTTTATTGTGGTACTGTTCGCAATAGCAAAGACTTGGAATCAATCCAGATGCCCATCAATGATAGACTAGATAAAGAAAATGTGGCACATATATACCATGGAATACTATGCAGCCATAAAAAAGGATGAGTTCATGTCCTTTGCAGGGAAGTGGATGAAGCTGGAAACCATCATTCTCAGCAAACTAACAAAGGAACAGAAACCCAAACACCGCATTTTCTCACTCATAAGTGGGAGTTGAACAATGAGAACACATGGGCACAGGGAGGGGAATATCACACACCAGGGCCTGTAGAGGGGTGGGGGGCTAGGGGAGGGATAGCATTAGGAGACATACCTAATGTAGATGATGGGTTGATGGGTGCAGCAAACCACCATGGCACATGTATACCTATGTAACAAATCTACACATTTTGCACATGTATCCCAGAACTTAAAGTATAATAATAGTAACAAATCAATTGGCTATTAATCACCAGATATATGCTATTCCATTTAAATTTGGGAGCTTTATTTTTGGAGGTACAAACCCTACCCAATTTTCTGGTGAGTTTGTAAGGCAATCCAATCTTGCGCCTTCAGCATTTAATATGTGCCACAGTTCAAAGAGGACCAGTTGGGTGTGTGCTCTGCCTGGTTCCAACTGGGAGAAGAATTTTGTCAATAACTGGGAAGCAACAAGTTCATGTGAGAACTGCAGCATGGCTTATGAAGATCCTCTTCAGGGAAGCTCCCATTTTCTGAAGCATGTGGGTGCTGTCTTAGTGAGCAAAGTGGAGCTTGCACTGAGGTTTTACTAGAAAGAAAATTGAAGCAGCATAAAAAACATCTTGAAGTCGTATGACTTGTAGAATGGAAAATTCCAAATCAGGCCGCCCATGGCTCGAATCCTAGCTTTGCCAGTGATTAGCTGTGTGATCCTGGGCAAATTTTCTAAGTCCTAGGCTCCAGCTGCCTCATTTGTTAAAGAAAACCCAAAATGTTGTTAGGAGAATTAAATGAAAATGTATGTAGCATATTTAATCCAGGGCCTGGCATATAGTGATAACTCAGTACATGCTAATTATTGATATATTTTTAAAATATTATGGCTAGTATTATATATAAATATATTAAATATATGTAAATATATATTAATTTATATATAATACTAGCCATTATTTGTTTTCAAATAATATACGTGGCATATATATATCTTCAAAAGGAGTATATATATTTTGTATGTATATATCTTCAAAAGCAGTATATATATTTCATAGGTATGTATGTATATATATTCCTTTTGAAGACGGTCTTTGACCAAAGAAGCCAAAAAATAAATAAAAATTTCTACTTTTTTTATTTTGGGCTATAGGAATGTCATGTTATTCTGTAACATTAGATTCTTAGGGCATTCATTAAATCTAATATTCTCTTCCTAACGGGAAAGAACTTTTTATTTCAGGCAGTGCATTATGTAACCACGTCTTCCTAATTTCCATTTTATTCTCCAGTCTCTTTCAAAACATGAATTGAGTTATAAACTCTGAACTGCTAATGTGGGAGTGGAAGCCCACCTCTGAGGATGCCTACAGTGCTCTCTAGTATTAATAAATCTCTGCTACTGCAATGAGATGCCACCTCACACCCATTAGGATAGCTGTTATTAAAATTCCAGAAAATAGCAAGTGTAGGTGAGGATGTGGAGAGATTAGAACTCTTGTGCACTGCTAGTAGGAATGTAAAATGGTGCAGTCTCTATGTAAAGCAGTATAGTGGTTTCTCAAAAAATTAAACAGAATTACCATATGATCCAGCAATTCTGCCTCTGGGTATATACCTAAAGGAATTGAGAGCAGGGACTTGAAGAGATACTTGTACACTCATGTTCATACAGCATTATTCACAACAGTCAAAAGATAGGAACAACTCAAGTGCCCATCGATGGATGAATGAATAAAGAAAATGTGTATACACACAATGGAATATTAGCCTTAAAAGAAGGGAAATTCTGACATATGCTACAACATGGATGAACCCCCTCAGAACACTATGCTAAGTGAAATAAGCTAGATGTGAAAAGACAACTACTGTATGATTCCACTTATGTGAAGTGTCTACAGTAATCAAATTCATAGAGACAGAGAGTAAAACGGTGGTTGCCAGAGACTGGGAAAAGGGTGGATTTGGGGAGTTATTGCTTAATGAGTACAGAATTTCAGTTTGGGAAAATGAAAAAGTTGTGGAGTGGATGGTGAGATGGTTGCACAACTATGTGAATGTACTTAATGCCACTGAAATGTACACTTAAAAATGGTTAAAGTAATACATTTTATGTACATTTTAACCCACACAGCAAAGTGTTCAGCACACAGTCTGAATAAACACTGGCTGCCTTAAAAAAAAAGGGCCTCTTGGGTTTGTGTTATTATGCCCTGGAGGTACAGCCTCATGACCAAGGTTTGACTGATTTCATCCCCACCTGAATCACCTAGTCGTACCCCATAGCAAGCAAAATACGGCTTTGCAGAAATGTAGCAGAGGGAAAAAAGAATGTCCTTTCCGATTCTTGCTGGATTCTTGCTTGTCTTTCCGATTCTTCTACCTTCTTTTTTTTTTTTTTTTTTGAGATGGAGTCTCGCTCTGTTGCCCAGGCTGGAGTGCAGTGGCGCCATCTCAGCTCACTGCAGCCTCTGTCTCCTGGGTTCAAGCAATTCTCCTACCTTAGCCTCCCGAGTAGCTGGAATTACAGGGGCCTGCCACCACGCCCATCTAAGTTTTGCATTTTTAGTAGAGATGGGGTTTCACCACGTTGGCCAGGACAGTCTCGAACTCCTGACCTCAGGTGATCCACCCACCTCGGCCTCCCAAAGTTCCGGGATTACAGGCATGAGCCACCATATCCAGCCTCAATTCTCCCACCTACTTTAGGTTTATTCTTCTGTTCTCTTTCTGACTTCTTAAGCTAAATACAATACTCACTAATTCTCAATCTTTCTCATTTAAAAATAAATTTATATAAAGTTACACATTTACTTTCAAATATGTCCTTTACTACATCTCACACTTTTATTTTTTTTTTTTTTGAGACAGAGTCTCGCTCTGTTGCCCAGGCTGGAGTGCAGTGGCACGATCTCAGCTCACTGCAAGCTCTGCCTCCTGGGTTCACGCCATTCTCCTGCCTCAGCCTCCTGAGTAGCTGGGACTACAGGCGCCCACCACCACACCCAGCTAATTTTTGTATTTTTAGTAGAGACAGGGTTTCACTGTGTTAGCCAGGAAGGTCTCGATCTCCTGACCTTGTGATCCACCCACCTCGGCCTCCCAAAGTGCTGGGATTACAGGCGTGAGCCACCTCGCCTGGCCTTTTTATTTTTTTTTTGAGCAACAGGGTCTTGCTCTGTCACCCAAGTGAGAGTCCAGTGGTGTGATCATTGCTCACTGTAGCCTCCACCTCTTGGGCTCAAGTGATCCTCCCACCTCAGCCTCCTAAGTAGCTGGGATTACAGGTGCACATCACCATGCCTGACTAATTAAAAAAAATTTTTTTTAAATCTGTGGAGACAAGGTCTCAGTATGACGCCAAGGCTGGTCTCAAACTCCTGGACCCAAACAATCCTCCCCTGTTAGCCCTCCCAAAGTGCTGGGATTACAGGTGTGAGCTACCATGCCTGGCCCATCTCAAAAGTTTTGATGCAAGATATTTCATAATTGTTTGGTTCTACATACTTATAATTTCCACTGAGATTTCCTCTTTTACCATAAATTACTGAGATGTATATTTTTAAGTTTACAAACGTGAGCTATTTTTTATTGCTCATTTATAACTTAATGGCGTGTAGTCAGAGTCATCTGGATGATACCAATTTTTGTGATTTTTTAAGTTTTCCATTGTAACACAATCTTTATAAATGGCTTATAATACACCTGCAAATAACTTTCTCTATTTGTTAGGTACAATGTTGAATTTTTATATTCATTAGATTGTTAATTGTGTTATTCAGTTATCTTATGTTCTTATTAAATTTTGACCTACATTATCTATCAATTTTCTGATATGATCAGATCAATTTTCTGAGATCTCTCATTATGTTGATTTGTCAGTTTCTGCTTTAAATTCTGTTTTTGCTTTATGTAATTTGTAACTTGTTTTGCTTTCATATTTTTAATGTATGTAATGAATTATATAATTTTGAGGCTGTGTTATTAGTCGCATACAAGTTTATGATTATTGATAATTATTATATCCTCTAGGTAAGTTTTTTCCTTTATTACTACAAAGTATGCCTCTTCATCCCTATTAACACTTTTGCTTTACATATTGTCTGATGCAATATTCTGTGAGCTTTATTTTGGTTAATATTTGCATGTGACATATATTTATGTTTTATTATTTTCAGTTTTTCTTGTGGGTTTTAGGTGTGTCTATTTTTTTTTTTTTTTGAGACGGAATCTTGCTCTCTTGCCCAGGCTGGAGTGCAGTGGCATGATCTTGGCTCACTGCAACCTCCTTCCCCTGCGTTCAAGTGATTCTCCTGCCTCAGCCTCCCTAGTAGCTGGGATTACAGGTGTATGCCACCACATCTGGCTAGTTTTTGTATTTTTAGTAGAGACGGGGTTTCACTATGTTGGCTAGGCTGGTCTCGAACTCCTGACCTCAAGTGATCTGCCTGTCTTGGCCTCCCAAAATGCTGGGATTACAGGTGTGAGCTACCATGCCCAGCCAGGTGTGTCTATTTTAAGCATCATATAGCTAGATTAAAAATGCAAATGTAGTATAATAATTTCGGTCTTTAAATAGGTGGTTTTAATCCATTTAGATTTCTTTGTGATTAGTAATGTATATGAGTTTATTTCTTCAGTTCTGCTGCCTTATTTAGGTATTTTTACTTATAATGCTTTTGTTTTCTCTTTCTTCCTCCTCTGCCTTTTGTTGGATTGATAGTTTTTCATATTTCTCCCCTCTTCCCCACCTCACTTCTGGCTTGAAAGCTGTCGATTGATAGTTACCTTTAAAGTATTCTATCTATTTTCCATCAAACTCTATAGTTACTCAATAATTCTAGCGTCTTTCCAATAGTAACATCATTTCTCACATTACCTACTCACAGAACACTCCCTTTAACTATCTTATAATTGCTATTTATAGTTTTATTTTTCTTCAATTTTAAAATATCAAAGTTAGTTATTTTTATAGTTCAGAAGTTAATTACTTATATTAATATACTATGTGTGTATGTGTGTATGTATATATATCTGCCAATAGTTGCTTTTTACCTTTGAGTTACTTTTTTTCTTGCTGAAATATATCCTTTAGTAATTTTTTGTTTTGTTTGTTTTGTAATGAGAATCTGAGTATGTTTTTGTATTCCAGATAATGTCTTTATTTTGTCCTCACTCTCAAAAGATAGTTTAGCTGGATATGAAATTCTGGGTTGATAGTTAATTTTCTCTCTGCATACTTTTTGTACATCTGTACTTCCTGTTGAGAAGTCTGCTGTGCGCCCAACTATTGTTCCTTTAGAAGCTATCTTTCTTTCCCTCTGTGTATTAGTTAGGTTTTTCCCGAGAAACAGAATCAATAAAATAATGTGTGTGTGTGTGTGTGTGTGTGTGTGTGTGTACGTATACATACATACATATATATAATTATACATACCTATACATACATATATATGTATAAAGATATTTATTGTAAAGAATTAGCTCATGCAACACGGAGGCTTGGCAAGTCTAAAATTTGATAGAGGAGACTGGACAATCAGGGAAGAGTTGCAGTTCAAATCCAAATGCAGTCTGGTGGTAAACAAGGAATAGCCAATGTTGCAAATGAAGTCTGAAGGCAATCTGCTGACAGAATTCTCTCTTGCTTGGGGAAGGTCAGCCCTTTGTTCTGTTCAGGTCTTCAGCAGATTGGATGAGCCCCACTCATATTATGGAGAGCAATTTGCTTTACTCAAAGTTGATTTAAATGTAAATCTCATCTAAAAACACCCTCACAGAAACATCTAGAATAATTTCCAAATGTCTAGGTATCCTGGCCCAGCGAAGTTGACACATAAAAGTAGCCATAGCACTCTGGAAGCTATTAAGATTGTCTTTTTATTCTTTTTATTCTGCAATTTCATTGTGATATGTCTAGTTGTGGATTTATTTTCATATATTCTTGCTTAGTACTGAAAATGTAATATACATCTTCAGTTCTTAAAGATTTTCAGCATTTATATTTCTGAATAGTGCTTCCCCACCAGTCCCTACATTCTCTTGTTCTGGCATTCCTGCTTGGTGAATGTTGGAACCTTATAATTCTCCCTCTGTGTCTCTTAATTGCTCTTCCATATTTTAGTTTTGTTTTCTCTCCATGCTGTGTTCTGGGTGAGTTCCTCAGAACTCTCTGCAATTTACTAATTCTCTCTTTGTGTCTAATCCAGAATTTATTTCACCTAGTAAGTTTTCAAAAAAATTCTTGGGTTTCTATTTTATTTCATATCCTCCTCTTCTTGTTTTGCATTTGCTTATTTTTGATACATAATTTCTTGAATTTTTTGTTTGTTTGTTTCTTTGAGACAGAGTTTTGCTCTTGGCTGCCCAGCCTGCCCAGTTGCCCAGGCTGGAGTCCAATGGTGTGATCTCAGCTTACTACAACCTCTGCCTCCTGGGTTCAAGCGATTCTCCTGCCTCAGCCTCCCGAGTAGCTGGGATTACAGGCATGCACCACCACTCCTGGGTAATTTTGTATTTTTAGTAGAGATGGGGGTTTCTCCATATTCATCAGGCTGGTCTCGAACTCCCGAACTCAGGTGATCTGCGCACCTCGGCATCTGAAAGTACTGGGATTACAGGCGTGAGTCACCATGCCCAGCCTCTTGAATTGTTTTCAATGAAGTTATACATTCATTTACCTCCTTGAATATTTTAAACATAAATGAAGGCTTTGGTACATGGAGCTATAAAATTTTAATTTTGTCTAGGGTAAATATATATTTCAATTTTGATTTTGAGGGCTGACTTACAATTTTGATTTCCAGGCTTTATTTTTTGAGACAGGGTGTTGTTCTGTTGTCCAGGCTGAAATGCAATGGTGCGATCATAGCTCACTGCAGCCTCGACCTCCTGGACTCAGGCAATCCTCCCACGTCTGGAGTAGCTGCAACTGCAGCTGTGGTGGTAAACTCCTTGCCGCTGCTTCCTGCTTCTGGCCCCAGAGATCAGCTATTTAAGTCCACAGAAATGTTTATTTTTTACTTTGGAGTCTGACTGTGTCTTTTTTGTTTTCTCTTATGATTTAGCTGTCACTGCTGTGGTGTTTGGAGCAGAGAGTGATCAATGTGAGCTTATTGTGTCAACTTGACTGGTTAACTCATATGATTAAAAATTTTTGCCTTACTAATGTCACAAGATAGATGATCTGATGGGAAACAATTAGAAAATAAAAATAAAAGAAACAATTAGAAAGTAAAAACTTCTTTTATTGGTAAGAAATTGGTGTTGCTTACATTGAGAACATAAACATTGGTTGTGTTTGCAAATCTTAGTCCAGATGGATCTTCTTTCAGAATTTGTTCTACTCTCACTACCAGTATGATCATCAGTCGGGAGAAAGTATCACTGGTCTTGGCAGCTGGTGGCAGGATGACTTTGCCCTGATCATTTCAAGTTTTGGTATGAAATGGAGATTGTGCCATCCTTATCTACCTCATTGGCGAGAACATGTGCGAAAGCTCTTTGAAATACATTGGGATGCTATAGTATGGTGAGTGCTGTTACTAATGCTCCTTGTTTATACTCATTGGAGAGGACCGCATTGTGTGGCCCAGGGAAATAGTTTTGGAAGCAGATGGATCTGTGTTTTGATTCTGGGTTTCCCTTATTGTTTGTGTGATCTTAGCAGGCAAGTCAGTTAACCTGACTCATCATGAAATGATATTATACTGTGTGCTTTTTTTTCCGTTTACCTGGGATAGGATGTTGGCTTCCTCTTTGTTTCCTGTCACCCAAACACTTCATTAGTGCCAAGTTCCATCTCGGAGTTAAATGAGGGGACCTAAAATGCCCAGGGCACTTTGCCCATTATCAATCTTAAATGTGGTTTCTTTTTCCAGGGCTTTATCTATGTGAAGCTCTTCTCATATTTGCCTTTGCCTTTCATTATTTCTTTTTATTTCTTGGGTATAGGGCCCTAGAACTTGAAAGTGGTTCTGAGGGACATGTCCAAGGGCCCAGGGGGACAGAGGAATAGATCAAGCTCAGCTATCTCCTGTCCTAGCTCTGCTGCCTTCTCCGCCCACCATCTCCAACCATCCCAAGGGCAGGTGTTTGTGATGAGCACACCTATGGTGCTGGCACTTTGTCATCTCTTCTTACTATCATATTTACATGTACTGGACCAGGAAGCAATGCATTTAGACTATGGAACCTCTGTGAGGGGATGGAGAATTCAGATGAGGTGTGGTAAGTAGGAAGGTCATTCCTGCCCTGCTGAGAGGTGACTGTGCTTGACATATACGAATCTGGACTTGGCCACAAGGGACTGGAACAGGGAACTCTGAGACCTTGGCTGGTTTTAGCTTCCTCATTGCTGAAAAGGGATGTTGCTGTTGATGGTGGCGTGAAGTCCATGGCTGAGGGAATGGCATTTTTTGTTGCTCTGGCTGCACCTGTTCCAGGGAAGGCCCTGGTCCTCATGCAGCGGGATTGGTGGCTCTTTGTTGGGTCTCAGGGCAGGATATCTCAGGATGATATTGCAGTCCCTTCCCTGACTCATTTCTTCCTTAAAATGGCCTCTTGAGAGCCTTCTTTGGCCAACTGCTAGGAATCTGACCAATACCAATTACTTTCTGAATTTTACTTGCTCTAAAGTCAAGAAACTAAGATGGAGTGACCAGTATCAACATACTTTCCTTTTCTGGTTTCTGGGTGAAGAAAGATTAGCATTGCTGGAAGGTGAGATGGTTATATTAAATTCATTGCTTCCATGCTAAATCTTGACAAATACGAAAAGCAAAGGGAAAAGGGGGAGGGGATCCTAACTCCAGCCTGGAAGCTTTTGAATGGCTAGAAAATCATTGCATTAAGACACAATAAACATCAATCTGCAGGTACGTTATAATTTTATTTTTTTAAGATAACATTGACTGGCTGTAACTGCTTTTGTATTGGAGCAGGGAAGCCGTACCCGAACTTGAAAATCTTTCATCTATTATCCCTAATACATACTCACAAGCACATTGCAGTCTTGAGGAAGTACAATTAAAAAGGGGGTAATCCTTTTTTCAAGTCCTCAGGTTTAATTTTCCTGATTATGGTAGATTATGAGTCATTCTGGGTCTTGGTCTCCAAGAGAGACAGCGCCTTCCCTTCAGTCCCTTTCAACAGTTGTTTATGGCAGTTTCAGCCTCTTTCTGCCTCTCGGAGGCTCTTTATTTTTAAAGCAAGGCAGACAAGGCCTAAAATTATTCCATTAAAGAGGGGCAATTTTTGTAATGGGACTTAGAGTGCTTTGCAGAAGTGCAGGCAAGTTTCTTCAATATCCTGAGCATTATTCGCTCATTTAGTTAAATGATGTTTCTAATTCCCTGGTAATTACGTGTAATGAGGCACTTTTTCTCTTCTTGATGAGACTTTAGCTTAATATGAGATGGCGTATTTTTTTCTTTTTTTTTTTCCATGGGGATAATTACCCCTTCCCAGGAAAAGCAGAGTTTGTTGTGCAGAATATAGCAAATTATTTTATTTCCTGCCATCTTGACTGCCAGTAAATTATAAAATTAAGTTTCAGTGGTGCATTAGCACCATTTTGGAAAAGGCTCAAGACTCCATTTTTTCTTTTTCTTTCTTTCTTTTTCTTTTTCTCTTTCTTCTTTTTTCTTTTTCTTTTTTTTTTCAATTCATGTACTGCTGTCCTCTGGGACTGTAGAGGCTATTATTCATAGAACAGATGTTTTTTTTCTGCCATTTCCTAGTATTCAGATGTATTGAAGCAGCAACATAGGTTTAGTTTTTCTGGATGGTACCCAGCGTAGAATGCTCTTGCAAGCGTCTTTGTGTTCAGGTAATTATCATCATAAAGTTAAGTAATATGTCCCCTCTTTTCTCTGGTCTCCTCTCACTCCTCCTTTGGATGTCAAATTACCTATTTTTGTGCAATGCTTTAATTAGGTGCAAAGCAACTAAATTTGAATCACACGAAGGTGGTGACACCAACTACTAAAAGGCAAGAAACTCGGTTAATATAGTCACTCTACTTAACTCTTTCTGTCGTTAAAAAGCAAATTTGAGGAGAGAAAAATATGAGGAGAGCATCATTTAATTAAGGACAGTGTCATGCTGAACTTTGGTTTTCTGGATTTAATTATTTTTACCAATTTTAAGAATTATATGTTTGTGTGTGTGTTTGTGCAAATGCACACTTCTGCCATTTTTTATTTTTGTTTGTGCAGAAGAAACATTTCTTTGGAAGAAGCAGCCAAATGAGATGGAAAGAGGAAAAGAGAGCTTTGGCCGGGGAGCCAGGGGGCTGGAGTTGTAGGGCAGACTCCATGTACTCCCACCTGGCTGTGAGCTTTGGGCAAGACAACCTTTTCGAGCTTCAGCTCCCTCCTGTGTAAAATGCATGAGTCGCAGCAGAGAATCTCCAGTCTTTAGAAACTTGAAAGATCTTCCTATCAGTTAGCAAAAGAACCATGTGTTGGGGTTATAGCAAAGTAGCCAGGATTTAAAGTTTGAGGTTGGATTGTTGTTGTCATTTTTTGCCCCCCACCAGCTGCTCTATCATCCCTTGTAAAGACGCTGGTTCCCAGGGGTCCAGGTGCCCCCATCTGTCTTGCTGATGGTCTTATGGTTCCTGTTTGGGTTCTACTAAATTTCTAGGCCTGGAAAGTAGGGAGATGCCACCAGTGCCCTGTCCATGCAGGATCAGTGTTTCAGGTGCGAGTGAACCAGGGTCATTCTCTGCAGAGGGAGATGCCACCCAGTGCCCTGTCCACCCAGGATCAGTTTCAGGTGTGAGTGAACCGCGATGCCCTGTCCACACAGGGTCAGTGTTTCAGGTGTGAGTAAACCGGGATGCCCTGTCCACACAGGGTCAGTTTCAGGTGTGAGTGAACCACGATGCCCTGTCCACACAGGGTCAGTGTTTCAGGTGTGAGTGAACTGCAATGCCCTGTCCACACAGGGTCAGTGTTTCAGGTGTGAGTGAACCGGGATGCCCTGTCCACACAGGGTCAGTGTTTCAGGTGTGAGTGAACCGCGATGCCCTGTCCACACAGGGTCAGTGTTTCAGGTGTGAGTGAACCGCGATTCTCTGTCCACACAGGGTCAGTGTTTCAGGTGTGAATGAACTGGGGTCCTTCACTGCAGCCCTCAGTTTCCCTTGAGTCATGGGTAGCCTAATATTTTCCTTTTCTTGAGGGCAGCCGGAGAATTTTTTTGTTTGTTTTCATGTTTGAAATCAACAGCAGTGTTCTGAAAATAATACCGTCCTTTTCAGATAAATGTCAAGAGACTGATGTGAGCTGATTTCTTCATGTTTGGGGAATGGGGAATGTTTACCAAAATGACAAATCTTTCTCACTTGTATAATTAGCCTGCAATAAAAACCTCCCATCCGGAGTTTTTATTTTAAGAAACTGCTGTTTGGAATAATTCTGTTATAGGATAGTTATGCTGGTCACTTCACCTTTTCACTTGGGATCACCGAGGAGGCTCATGCCGGCTTCCTGATGGGTCCTCCATAGGCATAGCTCCAGGCACGTGCCTTCTCAGCTCAGCACCCTGCAGGAGCTCCATGATGACCACATCACAGTGTAAACTCCGAATCCCAGCGTGGAACAGAGGTGGGCCCAGAGTCAGATGGATTCGGGTCTGAGTCTTAGATCTGCCATTCACAGATTCTGTGATCTTGGGCAAGTTGCTTACCTTTTCTGAGCCTGTTTTCTCATCTTAAAAATGAGCATCGTAATAATGCCTCGTCAAGTAAAATAAGATACATGTAAGGCACAGAGCTTGGGACTTAACTGCTGAGTAATGTGAACTGCCGGTATTATTATTGTTGTTGTTATGATTACTACCTCACCTTCTACTGCTTGCCTAGATGTATGTGTGCCACATCCCAGCCACTGGTTCCTAACTCATCCCAGGCTCTCCTGTCCTTGTGCCTCTGTTTATCCAGGTTTCTCTGCCCAGCATATTTTCCCTTTCTTACTTCCCCTGCCATTCATTCATTCATCTCCATTCATTTATTCATCAAATACTTATGGGGAGCATCCATGATGTGCCAGTCCTATTGGCCTGTTGGGCTCATCTCAGACACAGCTTTGGTGACTGTCCTAGTGGGAAGGGCCCTCTGCGTCCCCCACAGGCCTGCAGGCCCATGCTTTGCTGTGGCTACATATAATGCACAGGGCCCTCTCTCAGTCACTCCTGTTCTCTTTTCCACGTTGGTCCTAGTACATCATTTCCCATGGAGGAGCTATGTGAACAGAGACTGAATTGAGGGAAATCACTTTTGGAATCCCAGCCCTCTCCTCAGGCGCCAGTGGAGCATGAGCTGTGCTGTGGATGAAGTCCGCTGGCACAGTGAGTCCCTGGGATGGAACCTGCACTCACTGCTTGACCCATGGCTGGGTGGGTGGCGAAGTGGTCAGCATAAGCTTCTAGCCCAGGCTTCCCTCTTAGCAGCATGTGGCCTTGGGCATGTCACAGAGTCTCCCTGCCCTCTTCCCCATTTTCTTTTCTGTCAACTGAGCATAACTGATGCTACAATCTCACTGACAGATGGTGAGTGAGGACGGGGTGAGCGGGCATGTGAGGCACTTAGCTCCATGCGTGGCTCACTGATGTTGGCCGCTCTTGTTATCATTGCAATGATGATTATTAGCCTTTCTACATGAGAGATTCTCAAACCTGGCTGCTACCCACGAGAATCATGTGGACAGCCCTTAAACAAAGATTCCTGGGCTCCCCCTTGACCTTCTGCATCAGAACTGCCAAGATGGAGTCTGAGAATGTGTTAGCTATGTGCTTTTAGGATGACTCTGGTGTCCAGCCTGGGAACTCACAAGGGGCATACTCCTGGCATGGGCAATGTCTGTGTTTAGTAGGGCCAAATATTGCCCCGTTGAATCAAGAAGTGCACTCTATACTGGGCTGAATAGTGTCCCCTCCCAAAATTCCTGTCCACCTGGAATCCATGAATGTAACCTTATTTGGAAATAGGGTTTTTGCAGATATAATCAAGTTAAGATGAGGTCATGCTGGAATGAGGTGGGCCATAAATTCAGTGTAACTGGGTATCCTTATGAGAAGAGGGGAACTTTGTACACAGAAACCGACATAGATGGAAGTTGGTCATTTGCCTGTGGAGGCAGAGATTGGAGTGATGCTGCCACAAGCCAAGGAGCGGCTACCAGAAGCTGAAATAGGCAAGGACGGATTCTTCTCCAGAGGCTCTGGAAGGGGCAGACTTCTGACTTCCAGAACTGCGAGAGAATACATTCCTATTGTTTGAACCCCTCAAGTTGGGGACGATTTGTTACGGCAGCCCTAGGAAATGAATACAGGCTCTAAGTCATGTTCTGAGAATTCTACATTGAAGCAGAAACTCTACTGATGAGGCCCACTTTGTGAATAGTTGACATGCTTCCAGCTTTATAAACATCAATTCAAATCTTAGAAGAGAATTTCCCCCTGTGGGCAAAATGGGTGTTGACGTGTTTTTTTAAATGGGAGTTAAATGCTGAGGGTATAAGGCACCTCTGGCCCATATGGGACTGGCTGAGTCCCAGGTCTTCTGTCTGCCCGGCCAGGCCTGAGCATGTGCAGGCAGGAGGCCGACAACTGGCTGGGCAGATGCAAACCTCCATTTGTGTATTGCTACCTTTCCAGAGCCTCGGGGATGCTCGGCGGACACCTCACAGGAGGTGAGATTGACAGAGCCCGTTCTAGTCTTAGCTGTCTCCTTCCTTCCTGAAGGTTCCTGGACAAGTCACCTGATCTTGTGGAACCCAAGTTTCTCCACCTCTAAATGGAGCACACTGAATTGTTATGAGTGAGCATCAAAGGAAATCAAGAATGTGTGATTTGATTTAGCTCTGCGTGCAACGGGCTCTCTAGACAATTTTCATTGCAGTTATTTTGACTTCAGTTTGGTGAGTTGACTACCCCAGGTTTTGAAATGAACACAGGGAGGCAGAATACGTGTTGTAATCCCAGGCTACAATTCTGGAGCCTTTATTGAAGGAGAAGACATTTTTTATTTGTAAGAATGAAAAACAGAAGGCGGGGAGCCTATGTGGCACGGAATTGGAAAAATGGAGCAACTGGCCACTGGCGATGGGAAGGCCCATGGCAGATTCTGCAAATCTCTCTGGAGTTTCTGCTTGAGTTCCTGTTTGCCGCTGTGAGCCCCTCACTCTCTCGTTGCTGAGACACCTTCACCATGGCTCAGGGGGCCACATGCTATTCCTCAGGTGGCGGAGGGCAGAGACCGAGGGAGTCGGTAAAAAGGAGAGGGCTGGAAAATTCCTCTTAGCATAAGAATAAACAGTGATTTGAATATTCAGTTGTGAGGGTTATAAATAACTGTGAGTTTTCATTGACGTGTAAGCGGTGATACATTTTGTACAATAATTAGTTATTTGATTACTTTTGTTTTAGCCTGAAGTAGAGGACAATTGACAAATGTGAATACCTCTGAGACTGATGGGGCACAGTAAACTAACTTTATTTATTACAAAATGCAATTTTATTAATATGAATTGACAGTAATTAATTTGCTGGTGTTGATGTTGTTAATAATTGCATGTAATTTATGAAATATTCATGCTAGAGCAGAATAAAATAATGCACAGGTCCTCTGGCTTGTTTGTTAAGTCTGTGAATATTTCAACAACGCCTTTCTAATTCAATGTATTCATAGTACAGTGGTTTGAAATCCCACAAAATTACCAAAAATATTTTAATTTCTTATTTGAGTGTTTCTTAACTCAACTTCCAGGCATGTCCAGGGATACTGTGCTTATACTTCAGGGCACCATGAAACTCCCTGAAATTAAATGGAGGAGGTGTTTTTTTGAGAGCTTCCCCCAGAATATTAAGTACCAGTGCACTGTCTAACTTAATCTTCATCAAAGCTCCAAAAATACTTTATTCCCATTTCATAGATACGGAAACCAAGGCTGAGAGAGATGTCACTGTTGCTGGTCCCATGTAAGTTGAAGTGTCAGACGTAAGATTCAACTCTGTCCTCTGGCTTCTAAATCCAGGACCCATGGAGTAAAATCTAATTTTGCCTTTATTCCAATTTTTTTTTTTTCTGAATGAAAGTATGGACTGTTTCCCCCTCCTAATTCAGTTTGGCCCTCTTGTTCCTAGAAAAGGATTGTAATTAGAGGGCATCACAATTGAATTCAGCTAATGTGATCAGCAACATGGGGGCCCCGCTGGAGCCTGTGGTCAGGCTCTGTGGAGGCGCTTCAGTCTGCTCCCTTGCTTTGGAGACCCCTCCCCACTCTGAGGGCTGCAGGCCAGGGGCCAGGAAGTGGCTGTATTTCAGAAGAGGCAGCTGTGGGGTGCTGGCACATGCTCTAAACCCCCTAAGAAGTCAGGGCTCAGTTCCTAACTTCAGGGCTGACTTCCCGGGCCTGCACCATGTTTGCGGGCTGAGAAGCGCTCCACATTTGGTTCAGTGCTCTAGTGTCCCAATCCTTAGTAACTTTTGAACAAGGACTCTACATTTTCAAGTTTCCCGGCCCCGCAAATTATGTAGCCACTTTTATATTCCCTCTGGGACTCTA
The DNA here is from genome assembly GCF_009828535.3 of Hylobates moloch. Lineage (NCBI taxonomy): Eukaryota > Metazoa > Chordata > Mammalia > Primates > Hylobatidae > Hylobates > Hylobates moloch. The sequence continues at coordinate 10,283,657 of NW_026652278.1, read as the reverse complement.
AGACAAGTTATTTCGCTTCTCTGAGCCTCAGCTCTTCATCTGGGAAATGGGGACGAGATGTTTTACTCTCAGATTCTAGAGGGAGATAAATGAATGCATGCTCAAAATGCCTTTTACATTCTGAAGCCCAGGACCAACGCCAGGGATTTGTATCAGAGTGTTGTCTTCCAGTGTCTGCACCTTCCAGCTCTCGTGGGAGGGAGCAAGAGCTGCAGAAGGACGACCACAGGAGACTGAGTGTCCAGAGCTCTTTCTCAGCCCCCTTGACCCGCATCCCAGGGCAGAGGCATCAAACAAAGACCTAAGTCCATGGATAATCCAAGGCAATAAATGCGCTCCACATTCTTGGCTGGGGGTCTGGGAGGTTAGCACCGAAGCCATCACATGGGAAGGTTTAGGGTTTGAGAAAGCACCACCGTTACCTATGTGTTTTCACCCCCTAGGCATGTTCCCTATTTGTTTTGAGAAGAAAATGAAAGAAACAAATTTTCTGCGCAAAGTTTCCAACTGGCAAACGTTTTTCCAGCTGTGGGACCTTGGACACATTTTCATCTCAGAACTGTTTTTTCTTTTGTAAAATGATGTAATAATTGCAGTTATCTCCCTGGGCTGTGGTGGGTATTAGACAAGAAAATGCAAGTAGAACTCACAGAGATTGGCCTGTAGGAAGCACTCAGTAATGGTTAGCTTTGCTTTGTCTTCTTCTTGTGATTGTTATTCATTAATAAAATTTATGCTGCTTACAGAGCTTTGTTATTTATTTATTTTTTTGAGACAGGGTCTTGCTCTATCCCTCAGGGTGGAGGGCAGTGGTGTGGTCATGGCTCATTGCAGCCTCTGCTTCCCGGACTCAAGCAGTCCCCCATCTCAGCCTCCCAAGTAATTGGGGTTACAGTGGCGCACTGTAACATCTGGCTAATTTTTGTATTTTTTTGGAGACGGGGTTTTGCCATGTTGCCCAGGCTGGTCTTGAACTCCTGAGCAATCCCTATGTCTCGGCCTCGCAAAACGTTGGGATTACAGGCATGAGCCACCACACCCAGCTAACTCTGTTATCTTTGACAGGGTGGATGAAGGATTAAGGTTGGAGTGAGAAGGTGGAATTGGTCTTGTCACTCTCGGCCGGCCTAGCTCCTCTTGCTCGCTTACCTCCCCCATTTTCTCACTCTGTTTATCCTCCCTGAGTATCTGGGGAGATTGCACCCTACCACCTCCAACCCCCAACACCTGGGGAGGGAGTTCAGGTGGGAGCTTGGCTGCCACACTGCAGGCTGCTTCTTTCCCCCGGAACCTTGGTTTTTACTCCTCAGACCTTGTCTCAGTGACCTTCCTGCACTGGGATTGTGGTTCAGTGTCTGTACTCAGGATCCACATGAGGGTGAGCCGCTCATGGAGGGAGAGCACTTTTCCTCCACCTCATCCCAGGCCTAGCTCGTCATGGGGCCTGCCCTGGCTGATTCCCAGTGAACACCTGTCGAATAAACAGGGAAACCGAACCTTGAAAGGAAAGGGCCGTCTGCATATAGACAACACCTCTTTTTCTTTTTTTCTTCTTTCTTCTTATTTTTTTCTTTTTCTTTTTTAACCCCCTTAACCATTTCCAAGTGTACAATTCAGTGCATTAAGCACATTCGCAGTGTTGTGCAACCATCACCACCATCCGTTTTGAGAACTTTCCTTCATCCCTTACAGAAACTCTGTACGCATTAAGCAGTAACTCCACATTCTCTCCTCCCCCCAGCCTTTATTTTACTTTCCATCTTTATGAATTTGCCTATTCTGGATGCCTCATGTAGATGGAATTGTACAATATTTGGCCTTTTAGATCTGGCTTCTTTCATTTAGTATGTTTTCAACATTTATCCATGTTGTAGCAGATATCAGAATTTCATTTCTTTCTAAGCCCGAATAATATTCCCCTGCATAGATTTTGGTTATCCATTTTGTTTATCCATCTAGTTATTGATGGACACTTCTACCTTTTGGCTATTGTGATGAGTGCTGCTATGAACACTGGTGTACAAATATCTGTTTGAGTGACTGCTTTCAGTTCTTTTGTGTGAAAATTACCTAGACGTGTAATTGCTGGGTCATTGGTAATTGTATGTTTAACTTTGTGAGGAGCTACCAAACTGTTTTCCACATGAACCGCACCATTTCACATTTCCACCAGCAATGTCTGAGGATTCCAGTTTCCCCACTTCTTCACTGACGTTTGTTATTTTAGACAGCACTTTTAATCATTGGGCAAATAATTGCCTCCTTCTTCACAGGCATCTTTGCTTGAAACAGACTCTAAACCAGGAAGAGCAGGTGCAGGAAAGGAGAGAGCCTGGGGAGCCACAGTTATTTACTTTTGCTCAGAGACGCTGAGGGTACCCTTGCTCTTTAGAAAATAGCTGGGACAATCTCTGGTTGAAGCTGCTGAGAGCCCATGTTCCTCTCTGCTCTTCCAGCAACAAGGGCAACAGGGAAACAGAGGACATTATATGAGTGAAGATGGTGGCCACCTTCTGATGCCATTCTTGGCTAATACTGACTACATAATGTGGAGTAAAAGTTTGTCTCCATATTACCTGCTGCAACAAGTAATGAACCGTTATTCTCCTGGACAGAGGTGTGGTCAGGGTATGTGGCTGGGACTGTCACTGTGGAGGCAAGATGAATGTACCAAGCACTCTCTATGCTGAGGACCCGGTTGTTTTGGAGTTATAACACCCTAGTCGCTTTAGTCATTCATGAGCTTCATGATGACATTGAGTCATCTGACACTCCCACCCTTTGTATGGGGCTCCACTGGGTGCCAAGCAGGGGCTGCTATGTGCAGATGGTGTCCTGGGATTCTAAAGACACAAAGTGCCCCCTGTCTCGTCAGGATCTCTTTCTGCAGCAGGGACCCTCGATAGAGGTTATCCGGCCTGGACAGAGGATGAGGATCCTGGATTCTCTGGTCTGAGAACCTCTCTGGATCTGCTAGAGATCCCAGCCTGTTCTGCAGTGACCAAGGCACTGGGATGGAGCTTGTCCTCATCAGTGGAACTGGCCCCTCTTCTTGGGGGAGGCTGAGGCCTGCAGGAGCACGGTCCCACAGGGTGGCAGGGCAGAGCAGGGCAGCCACAGTTTACTGGTAAATGGGCCCTCAGCATACTTACTTGCAACATTGGGTCAACAAGTGGGGATGGAGGGGCAAGCCCTTAAATGAAGGTAAATAGGCCGGGCGCAGTGGCTCATGCCTGTAATCCCAGCACTTTGGGAGGCTGAGGCAGGCAGATCACCTGAGGTCAGGAGTTTGAGAACAGCCTGGCCAACATGGTGAAACCCCCTCTCTACTAAAAATACAACAATTAGCTGGGTGTGGTGGCAGGTGCCTGTAATCCCAACTACTTAAGAGGCTGAGGCAGAAGAATTGCTTGAACCCAGGAGGTGTAAGTTGCAGTGAGCTGAGATCACGCCACTGCACCCCAGCCTGGGTCACACAGTGAGACTCTGTCTCAAAAAAAAAAAAAAAAAAATAGGGAAATAAAGAGAGAGAGAGAGAGTATATGTGTCAGGTTTCCTGGACACTCCCGGGACCAGTGCCTTGGGAGATGTGGTGGGCATGGAAGCACCCTCTTGCCTTTCTGGACTTGGGCAGTCAGTGGCCCTTTATTGAGACCTTACTATGTCCCAGTTACTATGCTTTGCACTTGACAGATCTCTCACCACCCACCCTATGGTGGGGATTACCAGCTCCCCTTTGCAGTGTGACTGGCACTTGGGTTGTGGCTATGACATTTCCCAGTTGAGTGATCTTGGGCAAGTCAGTTTACCTCTGTGGGCCTCAGTTTCCTAGTTTGGGAAAGGGAGATAATGTGAAAATACTCTGTGTAAAGTGGAAAACATGTTTTAAATGTTAGAGCTACATGGAGTGCAAAGTTACTGCGTAACAAAGTTACATTGACACAAAAAACTCGTGAAGATGTTAGGATTCACATTAACAAATAAGGGAAAGTTGGAGTATCTTATGTGTTCAGGCACAAATGTCAATGGTGAAGTGTCCAATTATTAGCAACACCAGCAGAATAACCACTGCACAGCTGGTAGGGGCTGAACAGGGATTCAAACTCTGATCCTTCAGAGATCAAAGTCCATGTCCTTAAGCACCCACCACACTGCAGGGCCCCCATGAGCTTGTGTGAGTTTCACAGTGGTCCTGTTCAGCAGGCCAAGAAGCAAGTAATACTTCCCTTAAAAAATGAGGAGATGGAGGCTGACAGAGAGGCATTATATGTGAGAACTCATATAAGGGTGTGGAACCAGAGGAAATTTAGTCTCCGATCCTAAGGTCTGGAGTTTATAATTCATTCATTTATTTAAGAAATGTTTATTGAGCAGCTGTTTTGTACCAGGGACCGTTTGGGGAGCTTTGAACCCCACGATGAGCAAATTCAGACCTTATGGACCTTTTGGGATATGGGGGAGTCAGACAAGTAAATAACCCACAAAAACGAGACATGTAGTTGCAGCTGGGCTAAGAATACAGGCGCCGGCTGGGCATGGTAGCTCACGCCTGTAATCCCAGCACTCTGGGAGGCCGAGTCGGGCAGATCACGAGGGCAGGAGATCGAGACCGTCCTGGCTAACACGGTGAAACCCTGTCTCTATTAAAAAGAAAAAAATTAGCCGGGCGTGGTGGGGGGCGCCTGTAGTCCCAGCTACTCGGGAGGCTGAGGCAGGAGAATGGTGTGAACCCGGGAGGCGTAGTTTGCAGTGAGCCGAGATCGTGCCACTGCACACCAGACTGGGTGATAGAGCGAGACTCCATCTCAAAAAAAAAAAAAAAAAAAAAGAATACAAGCGCCTACAAATGACAGATATGATGCAACAAGGGCCTGGGAAAGGCTATCAGGGTACTTCCCTGAGGCAACACTGCAGGACTGGAGAGGAAGACAGAGGGGAGAGGATGCCTGAGAAAAGGCCCTAGGGAAGGCACCAGGGACTGTGGGGTTGGAGCTGAGAGTGGGAAGTGAGGGTGGTATGAGGTGTGTGGGTGGGGAGGAGGGTTAGGGCCATGTTTTGAGGTCTTGTCTTCATCCTAAGAGCAGTGGGAAGCTTTCTGAGGGTAGGAGAGAGATCAAATTTGGGCTCAAAAAAGCTCATTCTGGCTTCAGTGTGCAGAGTAGACTCAGAGAAAAACCAGTTTAAAATGGCAAAAGATGAAGAGCACATCATCCAAGTAAAATCTTAAACAGCTTATGCTTTCCCTAGACTAAAAAACATACCCAACCTAGGTATCTGCACGTGTGCATGTAACGCACACAGCCTTGTCACATTGCACTTGGGCCAGCCAACAAGCTTGAGGAGGCACCTGATCGTCCCATTTTTGTATGTCCCCTGAGCTGGCTCAGCACCTGAACTGAGTCCTCAAGAGCCCTGAAGACCTCTTGCTAAATAAATAGATGCATTAGTGATAGTGCCATCCTTCCAGCCAGTCTCTGACACCTGAGATGAGAGGCGTTCAGGGTACCATTGCCCACTACCCCTCTAAGCTTGGAGGCCTCCTAGGTTGGTCCTCAGGGACTGGGCAGTGGAGTAGGAGGTCCTGGAAGTAGTACTCTACACAGTACCGAGAAGTCCAAGGGGAAGGCTGCTTAAAACCGTCCAATATTCTAACTCGTTCTCCTGGGAGACTCTGAAGGCAGGGGAATGGGAGCTACCGTGGGGCCTGCAAGGTTACAGACTGAGAGCCCGTGAAAGCAGAGGAAACTCAAAGTGGAGTGGAGTGGATGGGGTTGGGCATTTGTCTTCATAGTTGCCTCTCCATGTCATGCACATCTACCCCTTCTCCCTGGAACCTCCCTGGGGCTGTAATGGGGCTATTCCTTACATCTGCTGCATCGGAATACAAGGTGGGCCACAGGAGTGGGTTTAATAGGGAGCCTTGGCTTTTCTGGCAGGAATCTAGGAAAAGACATCAGCAGGAGAGAGTTGAAAGGAAAGACCAGGAGTTTGCTGGAGTGAAGAGTTACTCTTTCATAAGTTGGAGGCCTGGATGGTGAGATGCACCATTTTCCTCCCGTTCAGTGGTGGCCTCTGCCTCTTCACTTGGCCTTTGGTTTGAGATGGGCCAAATCATGATTCCTTGAGGACACTGAAGAAAATGAATGTGTCATGAAGCAATTTAGTGCCAAGTGTCTGAGGGAAGAGGCGTCAGCTAGAGACAGTGGAGCAGGGGAGGCTTGTGGGCTATGTGAGGGCAGCTTGACTGGGGTCCTTGGGACCAGACCCAGATCAAAACTAGGATTTTCCATTATGGAGTTGGGTTTGCCCATGACTTCAGAATAGCTGGGTGGTTCTGACTCAGGGTCTCTCATAAGGCTATAGTCAGGCTCTCAGCAGGGCCTCCAATCATCTCAAGGTTTGAATGGGGCTGGAGGATTCACTTCCAAGGGAGCTCACCCATGTGCCTGGCAAGTTAGTGCTGGCTGTAGGCAGGAGGCCTCAGTTCCTCACCAGGGGAACCTCTTCATAGGGCTGCTTGAGTATCCCCACGACATGGCAGCTGGCTTCCTGGAGAGCGAGTGACCCAAGAGAGAACAAGGTGAAAGCAACGGCTTTTCTGACCCAGCCTGAGACGTCACACTCCACCATTTCCACAATGTACTGTTGCTTACACAGGGCAGCCTTATTTGATACAGAGGGGACTATACAAGGATGCAAGTATCCAGAGGCAAGGACCATTGGGGGACATTTGAAATGCTGGCAACCACCCCTGGCCTCTGTGTCCTCACCAGTAAGGGGCAATCGTGCCTGCTCAATTGCCTCACTGTAGGAATAAAAGGAGATCCTTTGTGGGAAGGATGGGAAGTGCTGTAGCAGTCAGGAGCTCAGGGATAAGACAGGTGTGATGGTTACTGTTGTATGTGAACTTGATTACTAAGGGATGCTCAGCTGGCCGGGTGCATCTGTGAGGGTGTTTCCAGAAGAGATTAGCAATTGAATCACTGAGCTGAGTAAAGAAGATCTGCCCTCACCAAAGTGGGTGGGCAGCAGCCAATCCGCTTAGGGCCAGACTAGAACAAAAAGGTAGAGGACAGGCGAATTTGCGCTCTCTATTTGAGCTGGGACATCCATCTTCTCCTGCCCTCAGACATCAGAGATCCATGTTTTCAGGCCTTCACACTCTAAGGCTTAACCCCAGCAGACTCTCCGTCCTTGGTCTCAGGCCTTCAGACCCAGACTGAATCACAACACTGGCTTCACTGGTTCTCCAACTTGCAGACAGCGTATTGTGGCGGCTTCTTTCATAATCACGTGAGCCAATTCTCATAATAAATCCCCTGTTATATATCTATATATCCATGCTTCTATTTTTCTTGAGAACTCTAACTAATACGACAGGATAAAACAGGGTGAGATGTCTGAATTGAGATGTATTGTAAATGTAAAATATACCCCCAGATTCCTAAGACTTAATATGAAAAAGAATGTAAATTATCTCATTAACATGTTGAAATGATATTTTGGATAGTGTGTGAAAGACATTTTTTATTAAAATTAATTTTATCTGTTTCTTTTCTTTAGTTAATGGGGCTCCCAGAAAATTTGGAATGATGTATATGGCTGGCATTCTATTTCTGTTGGGCAGCTCTGGCCTACACCATGAGCCTGGATGCTGTCCTCATCCGTGTCTCTCCAGAGCTTCCAAAGGCTCAATGCAGAGTAGATGCTCAATACATGTCTGAGTGAGTGCTCAGAACACAGTAGATGTCCAAGGAATGTCAAACAGACACCCTGGGGGAGAGGGAACTCCATGATCTTTGGAGTCAGACAAACCTGGATTCAAATCCTGGTTCAACTCCTGGTTGGGTGAGTCCCTAACCTTGTGAACCAAAGATTCTACATCTGCAGAATGGGTCTGCTAGTCCCTGCTCAGCTCCCTCTTCTCAATTCAAAGATGCAAATAAGGTGTAGCTGTGCTGTTGGGAGGACTCGCTGGGCAGGCTCTTAGTATAAGTGCATACTGGCTCAGGCTAAAAGCAGCTCAGGTGTGGGTGGTAGGATGAGGCTGAGGAATGGCAGCGCATGGGCACGTATACACATACATGTAGGCCAGCTGCATACTAGGCACATGCTTGCTGTTGGCAGAGCCCCTTTGGTGAAGCCTCAACCTCCTGGGCTCAGGTAGGTGATCCTTTCATCTCAGCCTCCTGAGTAGCTGGGACTATCAGCATGCACCACCACGCCTGGCTAATTTTTTTTTAATTTTTATTTTTTTTGTAGAGACTAGGTCTTATTATGTTGCCAGGGCTGGTCTTGAACTGCTGGCCTTAAGCAATCCTCCTGCCTCAGTCTCCCAATGTGCTGGGGATTACAAGCATGCACCACTGTGTGTGGCCAGGATTTGCTCATATTGCTGTTCTGTTTCTGTGCCCTGCTGTGACCTGGTTTTGAATCCTGATGGAGGCAGAGACTATGGACAAAGAGGGTGAGAGCAGAGCAGGCTGCCCAGCACTCTCCTGTCCCCTTAGCCCATCCTGGGCAACAGCTTGGGGGACACCCCTCCTGAGAGTGGAGACTCCCCTTCTGACAGTGGAGACTGGTTCCAAGGCAAGAGCACAGGAGCATGTCAGAGGGGCAGTATTCCCCGAACCAGGGGTGTCTCTCCAGGGGCCTGCTGACGCCTCCCCTTTGCTAAGAATCAGCTCCAAGCTCCACACTCCCATGTCTGTTCCCAAAGAGACCAGAGACAAAAGGAAGATGCATTTTCTGTTATCAAGCCACGAAATCCTTATGCTTAATTAAAATGTGCCATGGCAACCAGTGAGGTGTGTGTAGCCTGGCGTAGAGTGGCCATCACCGCCAAAGGCGATGCCCACGTGCCATCCCTTTGTTCTCGGCTCTGGGAGAGGTGACCACACTGTTCCCTTTGTGAGCATGGCCTTTGTCTGCAGCATAGGGCAGAACCGCAGAGCCTCGGTGGGACCGATGCCTGGGGCCTTTTTTGGGCTAGTGCCCTTGCCAGGCTGGGAAGCTGGGCAGTCCCAGGGCAGGCATAGCCCAGTGTGTGTCAGCTGAGGGCTGTGCTGGGGACACAGGTGTGGTAAGACATGGTCCCTGCACTCTGGATGCTGCTGAGGGAGACAGACACACAGCCAGATTGCTATGTGACAGGGCTATAAGACTTTGGTAGGGCATGAGAAGCAAGGTACCATGGAGCCTAGGCAAAGGCCTGAGAGTGGAATCAGAGGCGGCTTCCTGGAGGAGGAGTCATTCGAGTAGTTGAGGACTAGTCAGGAGAAGGGAGATGAATGTGAGTGAGATCGGAAGTGAGGAGGGAAGGGATGTTTCTGGCAGAAGGAGGAGCACGAGCCAAGGTGTGGGGTCATGGTGTGCAGGGGCCGGTGCGCAGGTCCAAGCTCCTGGACCATAAGGATCAGGAGGAAGTTGCGGGGACTGCGGACGCTGGAGCAGGATCTTGAGAGCCTGTGTGCCAGGCTGAGAGACCTAGATGTGATGTGATCTGGGCAACACGAGCAACAGAAGGTGGCTAAGTGGATCAGAGTCAGATGAAAGGCTGCCGAACCAGTGGCCACCAGTGTGCCCTGGAGAAACTCAGATGGCTCCTCTGTCCCCCTGTGAGGCTGACATGTGCAGGGGCCACAGGGGGGTCCTGAGGAACAGAGGTGGCGACCTGGGAGAACACTCACTCCCATTACGGAAGGACAGCGCAAACTGCAAGCCCAGAGAGCGGCAGATCAGCAGGACCCTAGGAAGGAGGTAGCCCGGCATCCAGGGACCAGAGCCGGTCTTGGAATCAGGTATCATTACTGCTGTGTGACCTCAGACAAGTCGCTTAGCCCCTCTGGGCTTTGAGTTTCTCTCCCTCTCTCTCTCTTTTTTCTTTCTTTTGAGACAGGTTTTTTCTCTGTAACCTAGGCTGGAGTATAGTGGCAAGATCATAGCTCACTGCAGCCTCCACCTCTCAGGCTCAATCGATCTTCCTGCCTCAGCCTCCCGAGTAGCTGAGACTACACACATGCACCACCATGCCTGGCTAGTTTTTCTATTTTTCCTAGAGACAGGTTATCATTATGTTGTCTAGGCTGTGTTTCTCATTTTTAACATGAAGAGGAAATGAAATCACTTGCATGAATGGTCTGTTTCATCCACTGACCATGAGTAGAGATCATCAAATATTGACAGAATGAGTAAGGGAAGGTAGTGTTGACCCATAGCACTGGGCACTCACCAGGCCCAGCAGTTTAAATTGTCAGGAGATGCCAGGAGAGTTGTGACAGCATTGGCTGCAGCAAAAGAGTCATTAGACTTGAGTTTAAAAGCTAGGAGTGTGAGGTCACTGCAGCTGTCTTAATATCCTAAATTAAAATCATATTAAGGCTTCATGAATGTTCCAGCTGCTTCTTAGTTGCCTTTGAGCTGCTGCATGAAGAATGGGAGGCCCTTGGGTTGTTTTTCGCAGGCTCCTAGCTTAGACTGGGCAGGAGAAGGCACAGCTGGGCATGGCATGCACAGGGCCAAGGTAGGGAGCCCAGAAACCTCACTTGGGAAACTTCATGGTCCAGAGATAGAATATATCTCAGTACAAGGGCTGTTGCTTGGATGGGGTAGATTTCCAGGATCTTTTAAAAGCCATCAATATAGAGGGCTCCAGAGCCCCCGGACCGTGATTATTTAAGTCATTTATTTGACATGAGGCTCTCTCTCCCGCCCCATCCAATTTACCCTCTGTCTTCTCTAGGTCAGCCTAGAAAGGAGGAACTGATTTTCTTTAAATAAATATGGGTTGCAGCTTATGATTCAGAGGGTCTAAGGACTCTTGTGATTTCTCAGTCCCCTTGTAAGGTTTAGGTTTGGAACCAAATTAAAACACCAAAGGCAAGAAGTCTAAAAGGGAGAGATGATTCCTGCCGATTCCTTCTGGCACCTGCAGTGCCTGTGACAATCTGCCCCACGGGGAGCCCATGGCACTGAGAGGGAAATGGTCCAATTCAGGACTGGTAAGAAATTGGGCTCATATACCAGCTATTAGGGAACTTTGCTTGATGAGAAAATGAGAACCTTTTGTAGTTGCTAAAGAGAGCACCATTCTTAATTTGACCTCTTCTTGGTCATGGGAGATGGGCACTTTATCAGAAACTCAAGTGCTCAGAGTAAGAAGAAAAAGGAAGCCGCTGGTGTGAGGAAGGGAGGCCAGCTGCATCTTATTCCCTTGTGTCCATGCTGTGTTCTTGGTGTGCGGTCCCTGGAGCAAGTGCAAGGACATCAGTGACTGTGTGGAGGCTCCGATGGACAGAGATGCTAGTCTTTTGTAAGAGCTATGATGGGACAACATGGGGATGCATGAGAGCTCTCTCATGAGCAGCAGATGAAAACTGTTTTCAGAGCAGGGAAATCTATATTGGCATTTGGCACAACATTTGAATTATTTGATGAACTAGATAAGGTCTGACATCCTTTTGGTCAGGTTGGTTGCCCAAGGTTTATACACGGGAACAGTCCAGTTAGACAAGTAGACTGAAGGGAAGTGGGATGAGGTTCAGAAGTGGGGTCTGGGAGGTTTGAGTTCTGAAACTTGATCCATTTTGAGCTGTTTGACCTTGAACTATGTACTGTAACTTTTTGGACTTTATTTTTCTGAAAGATGAAACATGGATTTATGATCAAAATTGTTTCCAGGTCCAGGTATTATGAGTCTGTAATGATTTCCACTGCCCTAGACTCCCACCAAGGCACAGGTTGGCTTCCAGAAAATTGTTCTGATGATCTCCTCCCTCTAGGCAGCCAAAGAACAGCTGCCAATTAAGTCAGGGTTAACGGTGTCTATCTGCCTCTCTGTGGAGTGCTGTGGTGTGGTACACAGTTGGCTTTAGCAGGGCTTGTTACTTGACAATTTTGAAGCTGGAAAATGTGCTTTAGGACACCATGTATATTGGTCTAAACCACCGACTAGTTTAGTACTTGCAACAAATGGCCTTCACAGTCAGCATTTGAAACATGCGATTTTGCAGTAGCCTGGGAGAAAGCCCAAGTCTAGAAGGGAAGGAGAGCTTTGAGGGGGCCAGAGTGGTGGGGTGGAATTGTTAAAAAGAAGAATTAGAGGAAAAAAACCAAGAAACTTTCATGCATGCTACTTCCAATCCTGAGACTTTGTGATACAGAGTAGGGAATCAGCTTTAATCTGAATGCCTACCAAAAAAGTGGGAGGATCACGCATAATATGAGTAAATTTCTTATATCGAAAACAATGCTCTTCTCAGTTACGTGGAGACAGTCACTGTCAGAACTGAATGGAGTCAGGGTGGCCCTCTGGCCCCTTCCTTATAATCAAATAAAAGGACACTTTTAGCAGCCTTAGCCTGTGTGGTAGATTTGTAGGGTAGCTTGTTGGTGACTTTTATTTGAATCTCTTGATTACAAAAGAGGTCAATTACCTTTTTATTAATATATATTTACTGGCATTTAGGTTTCCACTTTGTAAAATGTCTAGTCAAGTCTTTAAAAAAATACTGAATTGTCTGAGTTTCTCATACTGATTTTTGAGGCTTCTTGATATATTCTGGATGTGTGCCCTTTGTTGGTTTTACGTGTTGGAAATAATTTTTGCTCTGTGGCTTCCATTTCCTTTCTGTTACTAGTATGTTTTGATAAACAGCTTTTAATTTGGATGTAATGAATGTTACCAATCTTTTCCTTTATAGTTAATGTTTTATAATTCTTTCTCACAAAGGTAGTCTTCTGTACTATTTTGCTTTTTTGTACTATTTTGCCTTTTACATTTAGGTCTATAATCTGCCTGGAGTTGACTTTTGAGTATGGTGTGAGGTAGAGGTCCACTTTAATTTTTTTCGTATGGATATCAAATTGTCTCAGCTCTACTTATTATCCTCCCCCATGGAATGGCAGTGCTAGCTTTACAATAAATCAAGGGTCCATATATGCTGGGATTTGTTTGTTGATTTTATATTCTGTTCCATTGGTTTATTTGTCTCTCTTTGAGCCAGTATACTGTGCTACATTTAATAACAGTTTTATTTTCTCATCTTAACAGCTAGCAGGAAAAGTACTCTATCTTGTTCTTTTCAAGAGTTTCTTAACTATTCTTGTCCTTTTGCTTTTTCATATAAAATTTAAACTTGCCTTTCAATTTACACAATATATCTGCTGGGATTTTGCTAATGGTATTGCATTGAATCTATTGATCATTTTAGGGAGAAAATTAGTATCTTTGCAATAATTGAGTCTTCCAATCCATGAACATGATGTGTATTTCCATTTACTTAGGTCTCTTTTTAATTTTTCTTTTAGGTTCAAAGGTATATGTGCAGGTTTGTTACATAGGTAAATTGTGTGTTATGAAAATTTGGTGTACAGATTATTTTGTCACCCAGGTAAAACGCATAGTATACTTAGGTCTTCTTTAATAGTTTCATAATTATGTGGTTTTATCCATGGAGGTCTTGAAGAAGTACTTGCTACTTTTGATGCAATTGAAAATCGTATCATTAAAAAAATATTTTTTGTATATAGAAATACAATTATTTTTTATATATTGATTTTTTTTATTGTACTTTAGGTTTTAGGGTACATGTGCACAATGTGCAGGTTTGTTACATATGTATCCATGTGCCATGTTGTTTTGCTGCACCCATTAGCTGGTCATTTAGCATTAGGTATATCTCCTAATGCTGTCCCTCCCCCCTCCCCCCACCCCACAACAGTCCCTGGAGTGTGATGTTCCCCTTCCTGTGTCCATGAGTTCTCATTGTTCAATTCCCACCTATGAGTGAGAACATGCGGTGTTTGGTTTTTTGTCCTTGTGATAGTTTACTGAGAATGATGTTTTCCAGTTTCATCTATGTCCCTACAAAGGACATGAACTCATCATTTTTTATGGCTGCATAGTATTCCATGGTGTATATTGTGCCACATTTTCTTAATCCGGTCTATTGTTGTTGGACATTTGGGTTGGTTCCAACTCTTTGCTATTGTGAATAGTGCCGCAATAAACATACATGTGCATGTGTCTTTATAGCAGCATGATTTATAATCCTTTGGGTATATACCCAGTAATGGGATGGCTGGGTCAAATGGTATTTCTAGTTCTAGATCCCTGAGGAATCGCCACACTGACTTCCACAATGGTTGAACTAGTTTACAGTCCCACCAACAGTGTAAAAGTGTTCCTATTTCTCCACATCCTCTCCAGCACCTGTTGTTTCCTGACTTTTTAATGATGGCCATTCTAACTGGTGTGAGATGGTATCTCACTGTGGTTTTGATTTGCATTTCTCTGATGGCCAGTGATGATGAGCATTTCTTCATGTGTTTTTTGGCTGCATAAATGTCTTCTTTTGAGAAGTGTCTGTTCGTGTCCTTCGCCCACTTTTTGATGGGGTTGTTTGTTTTTTTCTTGTAAATTTGTTTGAGTTCATTGTAGATTCTGGATATTAGCCCTTTGTCAGATGAGTAGGTTGCAAAAATTTTCTCCCATTCTGTAGGTTGCCTGTTCACTCTGATGGTAGTTTCTTTTGCTGTGCAGAAGCTCTTTAGTTTAATGAGATCCCATTTGTCAATTTTGGCTTTTGTTGCCATTGCTTTTGGCGTTTTAGACATGAAGTCTTTGCCCACACCTATGTCCTGAATGGTATTGCCTAGGTTTTCTTGTAGGATTTTAATGGTTTTAGGTCTAACATTTAAGTCTTTAATCCATCTTGAATTAATTTTTGTATAAGGTGTAAGGAAGGGATCCAGTTTCAGCTTCCTACATATGGCTAGCCAGTTTTCCCAGCACCATTTATTGTTGTTGTTTTTTTTTTTTTTTTTGAGACGGAGTCTCGCTCTGTCGCCCAGGCTGGAGTGCAGTGGCGTGATCTCGGCTCACTGCAAGCTCCGCCTCCCGGGTTCACGCCATTCTCCTGCCTCAGCCTCTCCAAGTAGCTGGGACTACAGGCGCCCACCACCACGCCCGGCTAATTTTTTGTATTTTTAGTAGAGACAGGGTTTCACCGTGGTCTCGATCTCCTGACCTCGTGATCCACCCGCCTTGGCCTCCCAAAGTGCTGGGATTACAAGCGTGAGCCACCGCGCCTGGCCCCCAGCACCATTTATTAAATAGGGAATCCTTTCCCCATTTCTTGTTTTTGTCAGGTTTGTCAAAGATCAGATAGTTGTAGATATGGGGCATCATTTCTGAGGGCTCTGTTCTGTTCCATTGATCTAGGTCTCTGTTATGGTACCAGTACCATGCTGTTTTGGTTACTGTAGCCTTGTAGTATAGTTTGAAGTCAGGTAGTGTGATGCCTCCAGCTTTGTTCTTTTGGCTTAGGATTGACTTGGCGATGCGGGCTCTTTTTTGGTTCCATATGAACTTTAAAGTAGTTTTTTCCAATTCTGTGAAGAAAGTCATTGGTAGCTTGATGGGAATGGCATTGAATCTATAAATTACCTTGGGCAGTATGGCCATTTTCACGATATTGATTCTTCCAACCCATGAGCATGGAATGTTCTTTAATAATCTTCTTTAATAGTTTCATAATTATGTGGTTTTATCCATGGAGGTCTTGAAGAAGTACTTGCTACTTTTGATGCAATTGAAAATCGTATCATTAAATAAATGTTTTTTTGTATATAGAAATACAATTATTTTTTATATATTGATTTTTTTAAAAAATGTAGTAGGCTTGCCAAATTCCATTATTAATTATAATAAACTAAGGATTTTAAAGGATTTTAAAATATAAACAATAGTATCATCCACAAATAATGACAGTTTCATGTCTTCCTTTCCAATCCTTACACTATTTATTTATTTGCCTTATTGCACTGGCCAGGACCTCTAGTAAAATGTTCATAGAAGTAGTGACAGTGCACATCATTGTCTTGTTTGCAATCTTAAAAATAAAACTCTCATAATTTTACCATTAAGCATAATGTTTGGTGAGAGTGTATATCCTTTATCGGTTTAGGGAAACTTCCTTCAATTTCTGGTTTATTACAACTTTTTCCTCCCCCCATCATGAAGGATAATGAATATTATCAAATGCTTCTTCTGTACTATGAAAAAAAGTCACTTAATTTTTCTTCTTTAATCTGCGAATGTGGTAAAATACATGGATTTTTTCTAATGTTAAACCAACCTTGAATTCCTGCTCTAAATCCAACTTGATCTATGTTGCTGGATTTGGTGTGTTAATATTTGTTTAGGATTTTTATATCCATATGAATGAGAGATTGGGATATGATTTTCTTTTATTGTACTGTATTTATCAGATCTTCATGATGAAGTTATACTAGCCTAATGAATTGAGTATATAGCTACAGTGTTTTAGTTGTAATAGTCTTGCCAGGACACTGCTGTTTCTGCTAGATATTACCACTGCTACCACTGCATTTGGATTCTAACTTTCTCTTGTTTATTTTCTCATTTGTTCCAGATTCAAAGTCCTGGGTGGAAGTATCTGATTGGTTGAGTAGGCTATTGGGAGACGGTGAGAGGAAGGCTGAAGTTCTCTTGTTGTTTATGATTAGGAAAGGTATACTGCTTTCTAACAAGGCTGGTGTGCATTGTATGCTATACGGATTGTCCTGTCTGCCTCCACCCAAAACCCCACAAATGTCCTGTACAATAACTCTGCACAGTACGTTATTCTTTTCTTTCTTTTTTCTTTTCTGAGATGGAGTCTCACTCTGTTGCCCAGGATGGAGTGCAGTGGCGCAATCTCAGCTCACTTCAACCTCCGCCTGCCGGGTTCAAGCAATTCTCTTGCCACAGCCTCCCGAGTAGCTGGGACTACAGCCATCTGCCACTATGCCCAGCTAATTTTTATATTTTTAGTAGAGACAGGGTTTCACCATACTGGCCAGGCTGGTCTCGAACTTCTGACCTCGTGATCCACCCGCCTTGGCCTCCCAAAGTGCCTGGATTACAGGCGTGAGCCACTGTGCCCGGCCAGTACAGTTATTCTTATGCTCATTAAAGATTAAGAACACTCTGGCCCGGTGCAATGGCTCACGCTTGTAATCCCAACATTTCGGGAGGCTGGGGCAGTCAGATCGCTTGAGCCCAGGAGTTCAAGACAAACCTGGGCAACATGGTGAAACCCCGTCTCCACTAAAAAAAATAAAAATAAAAAAATAAAAATAAGCCGAGCATGACAGTGTGCCCCTCTAGTCCCAGCTACTCGGGAGGTGGAGGCAGAAGAATTGCTTGAACCCCGGGGGTGGAGGTTGAAGTGAGCCGAGACAGTGCCACTGCACTGCAGCCTGGCGACAGAGTAAGACTCCATCTCAAAAAAAAAGAAAAAACAAAAACAAAAAAATACAAAAATTTGTGGGGCATGGTGGCACATGTCTGTAGTCCCAGCTACTTGAGGGGCTGAGGTGGGAGGATCACATGAGCCTAAGCTGTTGAGGCTGCAGTGAGCCGAGATAGCACCACTGCACTCCAGACTGGGCAATAGGAGTGAGAACCTTTAAAAAAAAAAAAAAATAGTAAGAACACTGAGTTGGACCAAAGGAAGGAATAAAAGAAAATGTATATACAGATTGACAGATTTTTGGGTGTTCACACTGTTCTGCATTTAAGATAATTTGAAATCCCTGGTAGTGAAGTTTGGAATTTGGGTAACCCAAGGGGTTCTTGCTTGCTTGCAGGATTTACTTTATTTTAACTCAACATCACCCTCTGTAATCATCATCCTTAATACATATTAAAGCATTGGTGAGTTGTGAGGACTTAGTGAAGTGATAAATGTGAAAGCACCATGCACAGTATTCAGCACATAGTACCTGCTCAATAAATGATTGTTTTAAGTATAAAACTTGCTTGATCAATTTCACATACAATGGTTTTTTAAAATGTTATACAGGAGAGCATGGCTGCTTGCATTTTCAAGTTGACTGAGCAGTGGAGCCAAACAGAAAATGCTGTCCCTCTTGCAGCCTTGGCCACTGGGCTTAGGATGCCCGGGACAGGTGAATCTTCTCTAATGGTCAGGTTCTAAGGTAGTTCGTAAGTTAAATTTGCATTTGAGATGCCACTGATTTACTTTTTACCACTAATTATTTTATGGATTTCAAACATGTTTGTCTTTAACTTTCTGTTTTTCAAAAATTATGAGAAGCTTATGTTTCCACTGCTCTTCCCAGGCAGGTGATTGATTTTGGATGCATTTGTGATCTCCCCAGTTTCCATCATGGCTGGTTTGCATACATCCAGCCACACACCTGTGTATGATATTCCAGGGCATGCTCGAGGTGGGGGGGGGTCAGGTTTTTGTCCCCCTCCCTCCCCTACTCCACACCATTGTTATTGATTCCCAGAAATCTGGTTGTTTTTATGGTCTCAACAGGACAGTGTGTTCAGAGAACAGTAGATCCTGGAGTTGACATCTGGTATATAGAATCCTGGTGTAACCGAGAGCTTCAAGTCCTAAGTCTTTTAAGAGGGCTGCATCGTTATTATTTTTTTCTCTAGATTTCTCTTCCAGCTGCCCAGGATCCTCTGAGCCTCTCATGAAGCCCTGGAGATAGAACTCTTTATCTTCATCTCCATTGAAGAACTGGAAATCACAGCGCCCCCTAGGCATGGAGGTGTTAGTGTTCTGCTGTTTTAATTGTTCATGAGGTGATGATTGCCCCATCCTGAATGTTCAGGGGGTCTCCCAGTGTGCCCCCTGAACAAAGGAAAACAGTTAATATAAAGAGTTTTTGTTCATTTGTAAAGATTATTTATTTAGTTATTTTGGTCTCTCTTTTTCTTGTTCCTGTGATTATAAAGATGGCATACATGATTATTCAATGAACACTCTCTCTCTTTTTTAACTTTTATTTTAAGTTCAGGGGTACATGTGCAGGCTTGCTACATAGGTAAACATGGGGGTTTACTGTACAGATTATTTCATCACCCAAGTATGAGGCCCAGTACCCTTCTGTTATTTTTCCTGATCTTGTCCCTCCTCCCACCCCCCACCCTCTGATAGGCCCCAGTGTGTATTGTTCCCCTCTATGTGTCCATGTGTTCTCATCATTTATCTCCCACTTGTAAGTGAGAACATGTGGTATTTGGTTTCTGTTCCCGTTAGTTTGCTAGGGATAATGGCCTTCAGCTCCATCCATGTCCCTGCAAAGGACATGATCTCATTCCTTTCTATGGCTGCATAGAATTCCATGGTGTATATGTACCACATTTTCTTTATCCGGACTACCAGTGATGGGCATTTAAGTTGATTCCACTTTGCTACTGTGGCTAGGGCTGCAATGAACATACACAGGCATGTGTCTTTATAGTAGAACAGTTTATATTCCTTTGGGTATATACCCGGTAATGGTATTGCTGGGTCAAATGGTATTTCTGTCTTTAGGTCTTTGAGGAATCACCACACTGTCTTTCACAATGGTTGAACTAATTTACACTCCCACCAACAGTGTATAAGTGGAATGAACACTATTAAGAAATATTTTGTTTTTCATATTTGCAAAAGGCCTATGTTCTTTTTAGAAAGTTCAAATAATATACAGATGTTTGAAATAAAGTATAAATATCTCCTTGCCCTCTACTTTAGTATTACTCCCTAAGGGTTACTACTGACAAAAGTTAGGTGTATATTATTCTAGATTTTAGAAATGTAAATAGAAGCTTCATGCACAGCTACTTGTGAACACAAACACTCACCTACACAATGCATATATTGAGATTTTTTTTTTTTTTTGAGACAGGGTCTTGTTGTGTTGCCTAGGCTAGAGTGCAGTGGCATGAGCATAGCTCACTGGAGGCTTGATCTCCTGTGCTTAAGCAATCCTCCCGCCTCATAGGTGTGAGCCACCATGCCTGGCTAATTTTTGTTTTTTAAATGTTTTTGTAGAGATGGGGTCTCATTGTGTTGTTCTGGCTGGTCTCATCCTGGGCTCAAGTGGTCTTCCTGCTTTGGCTGTCCAAAGTGGTGGGATCACAGGCATGAGCCACTGTGCCTGGCCTGAGATTTTTTTTCTCCTTGAAAATTGGATCATCCTATAGTAATATTTTTCAGTTCTCTTTTTTTGATTCCCCAATATATCATGGGTATCTTTCCACTTTAATTAATACTCATTGATCCAGTTCTTTAATGGCTGTATAATAATCTATTTAGTCAATCCCATTGTTTTGCTATAGCAAATGATGCTGCAGCCAGCTCCTTGTATAGCTGCCCTTGCACAGCTGTGTGAATATCTCTGTTGCATAGATCCCCAGAATAAGATAGGACCTTTTAATTAAGGCCCCCAGCACAGGCCACAAGCCTTAGAGGGTTGCTCCATAAATATTGGTTGATGACAATACTATGTTGTCATATTAATTAAAACAGGAAAAGACCCATTAGGGCAACAAATGCACATTCACAGGGCAAACTGCTTCTAAGGAAGGCAGATATAACACTTAATATTCTCATCTGCGAAAAGCCAAACCACATTAAATGTAATAAGTAGCAAGTTGCCTGTGTACTAGCATGTAAAATATTCCCAAAGGAGTGTTAGCTTGACAGAATGCATAAAGATACTGCATTAAAGATAAAACAGAGGGACTATTTACCCAGCATAGTTACGTAGAAAATATACAATTTGATCGAGATAGGGGCTTTTACTGTATAAATTATTGTGGCCCCTACTTCAATCACAAACAGCCTTCAAGTTGGGCAATTGCGTTATAGAAAAAGGAGAAGAGAACAGTTTTCAATTGTCTAGAATGAGCTTCAAAAACAGGCAACTCGGTTCTGATAGAACAATTTAAACTGCCCGTCTCCTTATCTGATGTGGACATCATTTTTCAGAGGGGGCAACCAGCTCAAATTAAATAGTTTTGCTGCAGACAGTCTGTCTGTCTATTTTTCCCCCCCTTTCCTTCCCCATGCAGGGTGCTGCAGGCCTCTGCTAATTTAGGAAGATTGGTCTGGGCAGTGGTAAAGTGAGATGAATAGAAACAACTTTAACAGAGAAAAAATTGAGTGATATTAAAAAAAAAAGAATAATAATGGATAGTCAGAGACTGATTTGACACTGGAGACTACATTCCTGCCTGGTTGATTGTCTCATAAACCCTTTAGAAACCCTGGGCTTTATTTGCAAATGATCTTCACTGTGGACCAAGAGTTCAACAGGAAAAATAATGAGTAAAATCTATGAGTTGCCTTGAGCCAAATAGGGCTATCGTGCCTTTGTGAGAAGAGGTGAGAGAGAGCATCTCAGAGACCATTTTGATCAAATTGCCATGGTTCAGGCAGGGGCTGCTTATCTTATTGTCTCAGGTGCTTCCCTGGCCTCTTGCATTCCCCTGGCCTCCTCCCTTCATTTTAACTTAGGCCGAGTGAGCTGCAGCTGCAAGGACAGGAGGGGTGTCTTCCTCCATCTCCCAGTGGAGCATTTGAGCAGACAGAATGCTAGGGGGTGCAAAGAGCTGGGCAGGCATTTAGAGAACTTGAGGACATTCAGGGACAGTTTCTTTTCTTTCTTTTCTGTTTTTGATTTGCTACAAGATGCTGCAACTCAGAGTCGGCCTAAAGCTGCCTTTCCTCCTAGCATACAAATGTATATGTGTATGATTTTTAAAAGCCTTTTTATTTTGAAATAATTTAAAATTTACCGAAAAGAACTCCTGTGTGCCAGTCACCTAGATTCACCAATCGGTACCATTTTGCCACATTGCTTTGTTGCTACAATTCCTCTTTCACATGTAAATACTTCAGTGTGTATCCCCTGAACACAGGGACATTCCCCTGCACATGGTAGTAAGGTTATCAACACTGGGAAATGTAACAGTGATACCTGCATGTATGCACACATGCTATTATCCAACCCACAGTCCATATTCAAATTATAGCAAGCGTTCTATTTTTTAATCTTCTTTAATCTGGAATGATTCTTTAGCCTTTCTTTGCGTTTTATGACCTTGATATATACTTTCTTAAGATAGAGTCTTGCTCTGTTACCCAGGCTGGAGTGCAGTGGTATGATCATAGCTCACTGCAGCCTCAAACTCCTGGGCTTAAGTAATCCCTTCACCTCAGCCTCCTGGGTAGCTAGAACTACAGGCATGCAACACCACACCAGGCTAATTTTTAAATTTTCTTAGAGACAGGGTCTTGCTGTGTTGTCCAGGCTGGTCTTGAACCCCTGGCCTCAAACTAACCTCCTACCTCACTGCTCCTGGCCATAGCTTGATATTTTTGAAGAATAAGGACTAGTTTTGTTTTGTAGAATATCCCTTAATCTGTGTGTGTCTGATGTTTCATGATTAGATTCAGGTTATGTGTTTGGGCAGGAAGCCATAGATAGTTGTTCTCAGTGCATTATATAGGAGGCACGTGATGCCAATTTGTCTCATTAGAAGTGATGTTAATTTGGATTAACATCAGGTAAGAAAGATAGTGTCTGCCACTGTTAAATTACCACTTTCTTTTTTGTAATTAATAAATAATCTGAATCTTGTAAATATCCTGTTTCCCATTAAACTTAATAGTTTTAGCATCCTGGCAATTCTCACATGTATTATTTGTATAATTAGTGGGACACAACAACTAGATTCCTGGAGATGCAGTTGTTTGGCAAAAGACTGTATTTCTGAGCAGCCAGAGTGGATCTACTCAGATCAGAAAGAAGCCAGCTTATCTGGGTGACTTAAAATTTACACTACTTTTTCTTGTCTTAGGCTGTGACATTCTTCTCCCATGTAGTCCAGGTTGTTCTGTGATAGAACCAGGGTTGCAAGTCATACCCTCACTTAGTCATTCAACAAATATTTACTGAGAATCTACTGTAACCCAGGTGCTGTTTGAAGAGATACAAAAAAGAAAAAGAAGTCCTAGCCCCTGCCCAGAAGCTGGTGGGAGAGTAGATATGGGGACAGGGCTGCGGATCAAGGGGCAGCCCCTTTAAGAAGGTGAGGGTCACTTCACAGAAGAAGTAAATTGTTTTTAAACTCATTATTGCAAAAGTGATACAGGAGGTGGGGGTGGGTGGTTCCACACACCCTTATCCAGTTTATCCCAGTGGTTATATTTTACATAATTATAGTACAACATAAAAAATGAGAAAATTGACATTAATACAATGTGTGTGTCCAGTTCTATGATATTTTATTATATATGTAGGCTTTGGTATCCATTACTGCAATCAAGATACAGAACTATTCCATTACTACAAATATCTCCCATTTCATAGTTATATCCATTCTCCCACAACCTTCCACCATCTCTAACTTCTGGCAACCATCGATCTCTTTCATTTTGTTTCAAGAATGCTCTATAGATGGAATTTTGCATTATGTGATCTTGAGATTGGCTTTTTTCACTTAACATAATACGCTTGAGATCTGTCCATGTTGTTGCATGAATCAGTAGCCCATTTCTTCTTCTTTTTTTTTTTTTTTTGCTAAGTAGTATTCCATAGTATGAATGTAGTACAGTTTGTTTAACCACTCACCTACTGAGTGACACTTTGGTTGTAGTTTTTGGCTATTACAGAAAGCTGCAATAAACAATCATGTATAGGCCTTTGTGAGGACATAAACCTTCATTTCTCTGGGATAAGTGCCTAGGATGCAATTGATGGGTTGTATATAGTAAGACTGATTTTTTTTTTAAGATTGTTACGTTTTCATGGTAAATTGACCCTTTTATCATTATGTAATATCCCTCTCTGTCCCTGGCAATTTTCTTTACTTTGAAGTCAACATTTTTTCTGATGTTAATGTAGCTACTCCTGTTGCTTTCTTTCGATTAATGTCTGAATGGTATGGACATTTCTTGGTATCCGTGGGGAATTGGTTCTAGGACCTTCTGTGGATGCCAAAATCTGCTGATGCTTAAGTCCCTTATATACAATGGTGTAGTACTTGCACATAACCTACACACATCCTCCTGTATACTTTAAATTATCTCTAGATTACATATAATACCTAATACAATGTAAATGCGATGTAAGTAGTTGTTATACTGTATTACTCAGGGAATAATGACAAGAAAAAAATCTGTACATGTTCAGTATAGGTGCAGTTTTTCTTTCAAATATTTTCAATTCACAGTTATTATGTTGATGCAAAAGTAATCGCAGTTTTTGCCATTAAAAGTCATGACAAAAACCACAGTTACTTTTGCACCAACCTAATAGTTGACTCCACAGATGCGGAACCCACCAATACTTTCAACTTACATATATCACTATATTTGAAGGGAGTTCCCTATAGACAGCATATAGTTAGGTCATTTTTTGGAAGTCAACTCTGCCAATCTCTGTTTTTTAATTGGTGTGTTTAGATCGTTTACATTTAATGTGACTATTGCTATGATAAGCTTAAGTTTGCCACTTTTTTTGTTTTATGTTTCTTCTCTTTTTTTCATTTTTCTGTTTTTTTTTCTGCCTTTCTGTGAGTTGCTTGAACATTTTTTAGAATGCTAATGTTTTTGAGTATATCTCTTTGTATAAGTTTCTTTTAGTGGTTGCTTTAGACATTGCAGTACATGTACATAACTTATCTAAATTGACTAGTGTCCACATTTACCAGTTCAAGTGAAATCTAGAGACCTTATCATCTTTTATATCCTTTTGTCATTCTTGATTTATCATATTATTGTCTTAAACATTTTCTCTACGTACATTGAGAACCACATTAGACAATTTTATAATTTTTGCTTCAACTGCCAAACTAATATAGAAAGCTCAAGAGAAAAAGGAAACACTATTGTATTTACCTGTATTTTTGCATTTTCTGTGCTCATTCTTCCCTCCTGAGGTTGCAAGATTTCTTCTTTAATCATTTTCTTTCTGTTTAGAGAACATCATTTAATTATTCTCTTAGGACAGGTCTGCTGGTGAGAAATCATCTTAGTTCTTTTTTTTTTTTAAAATCTGGGAATGTCTTGACTTCCTCTCCATTCATGAATAATATTTCTTTTTTACTGGATATAAAATTCTGCATTGACAGGTCTTTTCTTTCAGTATTGAAAAATGTGCCAATTTCTTCTGGCTTTTATAGTTTCTGATGAGAAATCTATAGTAATCTGGATGGTTTTTCTCTTATAAGCAACAAGTTGCTTTTTTTTCTGGCTGCTTTCAATATTTTTTTCTTGTCTTTAATTTTTAGAAGTTTGACTGTAATGTATGTTCAAGTGGATTTCTTTGGGTTTATCCTGTTTGGGTTTGCTCAGCTTTCTGAATTTGTAGGTTTATGTCTCTTGCCAAATTTTGTTAGTTTTTAGCCATTATTTCTTCAAGTACCTTTTCAGCTCTATCCACTTTCTCCTCTCCTCCTGGGACTCTACTGACACAAATGTTTGATCTTTTGTTATGCAGTAGTCATCTCTTGGTATCCACAGGAGATTTGTTCCAGGACCCCTCTCGAATACCCAAATCCACAGATGTTCAAGTCCCTTAAATAAATTGCATACTATTTGCATCTAACCTAAATGCATCCTCCTATATACTTTAAATCATCCCTAGATTACTTATAATACCTAATAACAATGTAAAATGTCATACAATATAATACCTAATACAATATTAATAGCTTTATACTGCATTGTTATTCATTTGTATTATTTTTATTATTGTCATTATTTTTTATTTTTTTTCCCCAAATATTTTCAATCTCTGGTTGGTTGAATCCATGGATGAGGAATCCATGGATACAGAGGGCCAACTGTATTTCCCAGGCTCCTGATGTTCTGTTCATTATTTTTAGTTTATTTTCTCTCTAATCAATTTGAGTAGTTTCTATTGTTTTGTCTTCAAGTTCATGGATTCTTTTCTCTGTCTTCTCCATTCTGCTGTTGAGCCCATCCAATTAGGTTTTATCTTGGTATTGTATTTTTTGGTTCTAATATTTCCATTTGATTTTTCCTTATAGCTTCCTTATAGCTTTGGTAGTATTTTCTGTTTCTTTGCTGTTATTTTCGATGTTTAAAAATTTGTTGCATGTTCTTAACTGCTTATTGAAATATTTTTATAATGACTACTTAAAAATCCTTATTAGATAATTCTAACATCTGTGTCATTTTGGTTATTTTGGTGTTGACATCTGTTAATAGTCTTTTTTTATTTATTTTGAGATTTTCCTGGTTCTTGGTATGAGGAGTGATTTTGAATAAAACCTAGGAATTTTGAGTATTATGTTATGAGACTCTGGGTCTTACTTAAAATTTGTGTTTTAGCAGGCTTTCTCTGACACTACTCTAGTGGATGAAAGAAACCACCATGGCTAGGAGGGGCATTAGTGCCTCTTTTCTACACCCTACATGGCCTCCACTGCCACTATGTATGTATGTGTGTTGGGTGAAGGGGTGGCCTAGTTCTCTCTACTGATACCACCCCAGTGAGGAGAAGGAGCACCTTTTTATACCTGGATTGGGTGAAAGTCTAAGCTCCCCATGAGGTCTCCACTGACACCTTGGTGGTGGTGGGGCACCTTGCTTTCTCTGGGTGGGATGAAATTTCAAGCTCCCTCTCAGCCTTCTTTGACACCTCCCTGGCGAGGCTAGGGTGAGGGTTGGGGTGGCTTGTTGCAGCCTGATGAGGGTGGATGTTTAGGTTCCCCACTTGGCCTCTGTGGGTCCACTGGAGGGCTTTGAGGTGTGGCAAGATCGGATTATAGTTTTAGAAAGTTCACCCTGATTGCCTTATGTAAAATATTAATAGCTCAGGCATGGGGTGGATCAGAGGGTGGAGCAGGAGAGCAGTGAAGGGGCTATGGTAAGATCCAGGGTCAGATATGGTGGCTGGGAGGAGGACAGTGGAAGCCAGAGTGGTGGTAAGAAGTGACACTCCATATCTACAGCAAAGGTTGAGTTGGCAGCATTTACTGAGGGACTGGATGTGGATGTGTGATAGGAGAGGTAGATAGGAGAGGAAGTGGACTGACTGAGCCAATGTGGGATGAGAGCGATGGTTGATCTGGAAGTTGCTTTTTTTTCTTTTTTTTAAGTAAGAGAAAGTTAAAGCATTTTCATTTGTTTTTAATGGGAGCAAGATGTTCAGGGAGCCATCTTCTCACAGGGAGCAGAAGAGCAGGATAGAGCCCTGGGTGGGGGAACAGGCAAGATGCTTTTGAAGTCATTTGTGCAGCTGCGTGAGCTTGGACAACTGCTCCGGTTCATTTAGTTACTTAGATATGTAAGCCTTGGTTTTTATTATCTGGAAAATGGCAATAAAAGGGGAATCGGCCTCATAGGTAATCCTCTGTGAGAATTAAAAGAGATGACGGATACACTGAACATAGTGCCTGATGTCTACAAAGAGAGCCATGATGTTCTTTCTCTTCGCAATGGAAGTAGGATGGAGCTGCCTGTTCTGCTCCCTGATCCTGGACCACGTTTCCACCCTTGTCGTGGTGTTGACATCCCTTCAGGGGTAGGGGCATGGGCTCTAATCCACATCTTTGCCTCTGATTTTGCAGCCTGCTGAAGGGCCTTCACTGGATCTGGCACGTGCTGTGAACACCCTGAAAGCTGTTGAGGGTCCAACATGATCACCCTTGGTGTGGACCGACCTGGGCGCTATTGACAGTTTGAATCAGATAATTCTTTGTTGTGGAGGGCTGCTCTACATACAGTAGGGTGTTGAACAGCATCTTTGGCCTTTATCCACTAGCTGCCACTAGCACCTTTCCCCCATGTGACAATCAAAAAATGTCCCTGGACATTGTCAGATGCCTCCCAAGGAGCAAAATTACACTGATTTGAGAAGCACCAGTGTAGACTGATTACTGAGGTGTAGTGACTGGGGGATGGCAGAGGAGAGGGCCCTTTGTGACCTTGGATGGGGCCCAGGGTGGGAGTTTTCTGCTCTTTAGAGGGAGCTTCAGGCTGTTCCTCTTGGCCATCTTCACACAGAAAAGGTCACAGGGCCTTTGTCTCAGGGCTGTGGTGTGCTCTGGAATGGGGAGCAGGATAGGAGTGTGGCTGCTGTCCCCTGCTCCTCCCTCCTTTCCCCAACTACACCTTGACCTCCATCCCATTCTCCTCCTACCCCTGCTGGTCCCCCATGGCTAGCCATGGGGCAAGTGTTGTAGGATGAAAAGGTCAGAGAAGTTCCAGAGCCATCATCAGAGAGGAGAGGGCCTCTATGCCATCCTTCCACTGAAGCATCCATTTGTAAATAATGAATAGCTCAAGAATTGGGCTTTAGAGTCATTGGAACTGCAGGCAGTGCCCGTCACTGCCATTTCCTAGTTGTATGACCACAAGGGCAAGTAACTTCTCCTCTGGGCCTCAATTTCCTCATCTGTAAACTGGGATGATTACATCCCTGCCTAATAAGGCTGCAGTGAGGCTAAAATGCCCTGATGGATATAAAGCATTTAACAGAGTGTCTGCTACATAAATATTAGCTATCATCATCATCATCATCATCATCAAAAACAATCATATGTGAAAGTACTTGGTGGATTGTGGGGCTCTATACACATGGTAGTTGTAGAAAGGAGGTGTTCTGTTGAGAGACTCAGGGTGTCTTAATGCTGTGCATGTCATTTAGTAACCAATCATGCATGTTCCCAGCCTTAGAAACTGTCACATGACAGTCTTAGGACTACCAAGGCATAGGACAGGCAGGGAGAAAGGAAAGACAATATCATCTACTTTGCTAGCAACATACTTCCTTGGAGGAGAATGGGCTGAAGGGAACATGAAGTGTGTTCTTAAATAAATTTTCAGTCATTTCTTCAGAAGGGTAAGGCATTCAGAGAAGGAAGGGCACCCTTGAAGATGGAAAACATTTATAATGAGGATGTCCAAACTTGATACCTGCCCTGCATAGATCTGAGCCCCCATATCCCCAATGTCCGTCACACCTCAGGAGATACTTCTCAATGTCTAAGCGAGACACCGTGTCACTTTAACCCAATTCCGCAGACCCTGTGGCCATAGCTCAGTTGCTTCAGAACAAACTAGGAGAAGCAGCTGCCAGCTGAAAGTTACAGGTTGCTTCCATTAACCCGCCAATGACTACACTTGGCACAGAAGAATGGGTCTCAACGTCCCACGTCTGGTGATATAGATTGAAGAAGTTCAATTTGCTTGAAGTTACACTTGATGGGAACTTTATTACCACATCTGTCTTGACAATCTTCTGTTCTGTCTGCCTGCATGTTCCTGGAGAAGCTTTGAACTGCAGAGTCAAGTCTCTGCTTTCTTTGAGCTCCTGAATTCTCAGAGGTGACCAAGAAATGGCTATTCTCAGATTGGGGTGGTCTTATCCTGGCATTGATTGGAGAACTAATGTAGTGGGATGGTCTCCTTAGTCACATGGCCTGTGGATTGGTCTCTCTCTCTGGGTTGACACTCTGAGGCCACTTTTACCCTTACAAGCCAATTTAATGCATTCAGCTTGAATAGGGGTTCATTCAATTCAGGAGAACAATTTGTTTGTGTGTGGAGGGGGGCAGAGGGAGGGGTAGATTGAAAAATTCTTATTCCAATAATTTTTTTTTGTTGCTAGTAAGAAAAACCCAATGCACACTGCAGTAAATAAAAATTTACTGGGATTATGCATGTCTTTTGCAGCAACATGGATGGAACTGGAGGCCATTATCCTTAGTGAATTGACTCAGAACCAGAAAGTCAAAAACCACATGTTCTCACTGATAGGTGGGACTTAAACAATGGCCACACACAGACATATAGAGGGGAATAGGAGACATGGAGACTCCAAAAGTTAGGAGGGTGGGAAGAGGGTAAGAGATGAAATACTACCTATTGGGTACACCATGTGGGTGATGGGTACACTAAAAGCCCAGACTTCATCACTATGCAGTGTTTCCATGTAACACAAGTGCATTTGTACCTCCAAATCCATAAAAATAAAAGATGTTTTAAAATGAGATTATGTTATAGCAACACAAAAGAATTGTAAGTAATTCAAGGATACTCAGTTACTGTGGGCCCTCATGTGGGAGAGGAAGCAGGATTGGAAAGAGCCATGTCCAGAGGCTGCCATCTTTTTCACTTTTCTCCCAGTCATACCTCATGGCTGAAGATGGCTCTCCTTTAACCTGGAGAGTTTACATGTCTCCCTTCTAGCCTGTTTCAGGGACCAAGACAAATATACTCCAGCTTCAATTCTAACCTCCATCCCAAGGCCAATAATGTGGTCAGGGGTGGAGTTAAGTATGACTAACAAGGCTGCCGGGGTCTTTCCCCTTGGGTTGGGAGAAGTAGCTCTCACAGAAAGGGGCTTTTAGTGAGTTTAGTGTTTCGGTTATGTATTATTGTTTAGGAAACTAACCCAAAACTTAGTAGCTTAAAATCACTGCCAACTTTGTTATTTCTTATGATTCAGTGAGTTGAGAATTTGCACAGAGCATAGTGGGATTGGTTTGCCTCTGTTCCACTTGATGTCCATGGGGGCTGGAACAGCCAGGATGTCTTTTTCACTCACTGTCTGGTAGCTCAGCTAGAAGGTACCCAGGGCTGCAATAGGTCCTGGGTATGGGGCTCGTTGTCTCAAGGCATCTCTCTTCATAACAACCTCTCCATCTGGAGTCTCTGGCAGGGTAGCTCGACTTCTTATATGGTGGCACTAGGCTCCCAAGAGGTTAAAAGCAGCAGCTTTAAAACCTTCTGGAAGCTGAGGCCCAGAATTGGCATGGTATCACTTCCCCTGCATTTTATTGGTTAAAGCAGGTTGCAGTCTCAGTCCAGATTCAAGGGGAGGGAACTACACAAAGGCCTGAATACGAGGAGGTGTGGTTCATTGGGGACCACTAAGGTAGTAGATTACCCGTATAACTCAAGAGCTTCCACTACAGCAAATGATCAGGTTGACTTTATTTAATTAACTAGCTGAAGGTGTAAGATGCACACATATTAAATACAGCTAACTTCACTGACCATGGAGAAAAGCACTAATCTTCAGCCTTATCCTTAGTCCAGAAGGCAAATCCCCACCTCGAAATAAACCTGTGAAATGACACTGAGTTACTGAACATTGATTCCTCCCTTGTCTCGGTTAAGCCTTCACACCTTGTTGATGAATTGTTTCCATTACTTCCTAAGTGGCCTGCCCCCTTCCAGCATTTCTTTGTTGTAATCTGTCCTCTACCCTGCTTCCAGGCTAATCTTTCTAGAATGGTACTTTTATTGTGTCATTCTCCTGCCCTAAAACTTTCAATGATTTCCTTGTATCTACCAATGAAATCTAAAATCTTTTTTTTTCTTTTTTTTTTGAGACTGAGTCTCACTCTGTTGCCCAGGCTGGAGTGCAGTGGCATTATCTTGGCTCACTGCAAGCTCCACCTCCCAGGTTCATGCCATTCTCCTGCCTCAGCCTCCCGAGTAGCTGGGACTACAGGTGCCCGCCACCACGCCCAGCTGATTTTTGTATTTTTAGTAGAGATGGGGTTTCACTGTGTTAGCCAGGATGGTCTTGATCTCCTGACCTCGTGATCTGCACACCTTGGTCTCCCAAAGTGCTGAGATTACAGGCACGAGCCACCGCGCCTGGCTGAAATATAAAATCTTAACCTGGCTTTCTATTCTTTCTGTAGTCTGGCTCCAGCTAACCATTCCAAAGTTATGGCCCATTGTGCTTAGACCCAAAATCAGTCTTCCAGCCACTTCAGTTTTCTCTCTGGTCCTCGTTCTGCCTCTACCCCTTTGCTCTTCCTGGTCGCCTTACCTGGAATGTCCTTCCTCTCTCAGCTGCACCCTTATTGGCCCCTCTCACAAGGCTTTGCAGGTCCTTGTTTTCCCTGCCACTCTTGGCCACAGAGATCTCACCTTTTACAATCCCCTCAACAGAACCCTGGACTTTAGCATAATTACAGTCATGCATCAATGACTGACCAGCTTCTCATAAGATGATTTTAATGGAGCTGAAAAATTCAGCTATGACCTAGTGACATTGTAGTTGTTGTAAATGTCTAGCACAACGCATTACTAAGGTGTTTATGGTCATGCTGGAATAAACAAACCTACTGCACTGCCAGTTATATGAAAGTCTAACATACACAATTATGTATAGTACATAGTACTTGGTAATAAATGGCATTGTTACTGGTTTATTTATTTACCATATTATACTTTTTATTGTTATTTTACAGTGTATTCCTTCCACTTATAAAAAAAGGAGTTAACTGTAAAACTGCCTCAGGTAAGTCTTTCAGAAGGTATTTCAAAAAAAGGCATTGTCATCATAGAGATGACAGCTCCATGCATGTTATTGCACCTGAAAACTTTCAAGTGGGACAAGATGTGGAGGTGGACGACAATGATATTGATGATCCTGATGCTGTGTTGGCCTAGGCTGATGTGTATTAGTGTCTTAGTTTTTTTTTAAGAGATGGTGTATTAGTCCGTTTTCTCACAACTGACAAAGACATACCCAAGACTGGGCAATTTATAAAGAAAAAGAATTTTAGTGGACTCACAGTTCCACGTGGTTGGGAGACCTCAAAATCATGGTGGAAGGCAAAAGGTACATCTTACATGGTGGCAGACAAGAGAGAATGAGATCCAAGTCAAAGGGGTTTCTCCTTATAAAACCATCAGATCTCATGAGACTTGTTTACTACCACAAGAACAGTATGGGGAAAACCACCCCCATGATCTAATTATCTCCACCAGGTCCCTCTCACAACACATGGGAATTATGGGAGCTACAATTCCAGATGAGATTTGGGTGGGGACACAGCCAAACCATATCATTCCATCCCTGGCCCCTCCCAAATCACATGTCTTCACATTTCAAAACCAATCATGCCTTCCCAACAGTCCCCCAAAGTCTTAACTCATTTCAGCATTGACTCGGAAGTCCATAGTCCAAAGTGTCATTTGAGACAATGCAAGTCCTTTCCGCCTATGAGCCTGTAAAATCAAAAGCAAGTTAGTTACTTCCTAGATACAATGGGGGTACAAGCATTGGGTAAATACAGCTCCTCCAAATGGGAGAAATTGGCCAAGACAAAGGGGCTACTGGCCCCATGCAAGTCTGAAATCCAGCAGGGCAGTCAAATCTTAAAGCTCCAAAATGATCTCCTTTGACTCCATGTCTCATATCCATATCATGCTGATGCAAGAGATGGGCTCCCACAGTCTTGGACAGCTCTGCCTCTGTGGCTTTTCAGGGTACAGCCTCTCTCCCGGCTGCTTTCACAGGCTGCCATTGAGTGCCTGTGGCTTTTCCAGGTGCACAGTGCAAGCTGTTGGTGGATCTACCATTCTGGGGTCTGGAGGACTGTGGCCCTCTTCTCACAGCTCCACTAGGTGGTGCCCCAGTAGGGACTCTGTGTGGGGGCTCTAACCCCACATTTCCCTTCTGCACTGCCCCAGCAGAGGTTCTCCATGAGAGC
Organism: Hylobates moloch; assembly: GCF_009828535.3. Lineage (NCBI taxonomy): Eukaryota > Metazoa > Chordata > Mammalia > Primates > Hylobatidae > Hylobates > Hylobates moloch. Next base: position 10,250,347 of record NW_026652278.1, on the reverse strand, counting down.
CCTGCCCCTGCAGCAAACTTCTGCCTGCACTTCCAGGACATCTGTCTGTTTCCATACATTCTCTGAAATCTAGGCAGAGGTTCCCTAACCTCAATTCTTGACTTCTGTGCAGCTGCAGGCTCAACACCATGTGGAAGCTGCCAAGGCTTGGGGGCTTGCATCCACTGAAGCTATGGCTCGAGCCGTATCTTGGCCCCTTTTAGCCATGGCTAGAGTGGCTGGGATGCATGACACCAAGTCCCTAGGCTGCACACAACAGGGGATCCTTGGGCCTGGCGCATGAAACCATATTTTCCTCCTAGGCCTCCAGGCCTGTGATGGGAGGGGCTGCCACAAAGGTCTTTGACATGCCCTGGAGACATTTTCAGCATTATTTTGATGATTAACATTTGGCTCCTAGTTACTTATGCAAATTTCTGCAGCCAGCTTGAATATCTCCTCAGAAAGTGGTTTTTTCTTTTCTATTTCATCATCAGGCTGCACATTTTTCAAATTTTATGCTGTGTTTTCCTTTAAAACTGATGTTTTTGACAGTACCCAAATCACTTCTTGAATGCCTTGCTGCTTAGAAATTTCTTCCACCAGATTCCCTAAATCATCTCCCTCAAGTTCAAAGTTCTACAAATCTCTACGGCACGGGCAAAATGCCACCAGTCTCTTTGCTAAAACATAGCAAGAGTCACCTTTACTGCAGTTCACAAGTTCCACATCTCCATCTGAGACCACCTCAGCCTGGATTTCATTGTCCGTATCATTATCAGCATTTTGGTCAAAGCCTTTTAAGTCTCTAGGAAGTTCCAAACCTTCCCACATTTTCTTGTCTTCTTCTGAGCCCTCCAAACCATTCCAACCTCTGCCTGTTACCCAGTTCCAAAGTCGCTTCCACTTTTTTGGGTATCTTTACAGCAGCACCCACCTTACCAGTACCAATTTACTGTATTAGTCTGTTTTCACACTGCTGATAAAGATATACCCGAAAATGGATAATTTATAAAGAAAAAGAAGTTTAATGGACTCACAGTTCCACTTGACTGGGGAGGCCTCACAATCATGGTGGAAGGCAAAAGGCACATCTTACATGGCGGCAGACAAGAGAGAATGAGACAGTTCTCTCTGTCACCCAGGCTGGAGTGCAGCAGCATGATCATAGCTCACTGCAGCCATGAACTCCTGGGCTCAAGGGATCCTTCTGCCTCAGCCTCCTGAGTAGCTGGGACTAGAGGCCTATGCCACTAAGCCTAACTAATTAAAACAAAATTTTTTTAGAGATGGGGGTCTTGTTGCCCAGGCTGATCTTGAAATGGCCTCAAGTAATCCTTCCACCTCAGCCTCCCAAGTAATTGGGATTACAGATGTGAGCCACTGCACCCTGCTCTGTCTTAGTTTTTCACAATATATTTTAAAAAGAAAAAAAAAAAGCCAGATGTGGTGGCTCATACCTGTAATCCCAGCACTTTTGGAGACCAAGGCAGGTAGATTTCTTGAGTCCTGAAGTTTGAGACCAGCCTGGGCAACATGATAAAACTCTGTCTCCACCAAAAATACGAAAAATTAGCGAGGCATGGTGGTGCACACCTGTATTCCCAGCTATTCGGGAGGCTGAGGTAATGAGGATTAACTGAGCCTGTGAGGTCGAAGCTGCAGTGAGCTGTGATTGTGCCACTGAATTCCAGCCTGGGTGACAAGGTGAGATCCTGTCTCAAAACAAAAACAAAAACAAGAAAAAAAGAAAAAAAATTAAAGTAGAAAAAAGCTTATAAAGTAATGATATAAAGAAAGGAAATGTTTTTCTACAGCTGTACAATATGTTTGTGTTTAAAGCTATGGTATTACAAAAGTATCAAAGTTCTTAAAATAGAATTAAAACATTTATAAAGTAAAAAGTTTACATAAGCTAAGATTAATTTATTATTGAAGAAATAAAATAAAAATACGTTTTTATAAATTTGGTGTAGCCTAAGTCTATGATGTTTAAACATCTACAGTAGTGTACCGTAGTGTCCTAGGCCTTCACATTCACTCTCCACTCACTCACTGACACTCACTCAGAGGAACTTCCAGTCCTGCAAGCTCCAATCTTGGTCAGCAATCTATACATGTGTACCTTTTAAATATCTTTTATATGGTATTTTTACTGCACCTTTTCTATGTTTGAATATATTTATATGCACAAATACTTACCATTGTGCTATAATTGCCCACAGTATTCAGTACAGTAACATGCTGTACAGGTTTGTAGTGTAGGATCACTAAGCACTGGTCTATCCCATCTAGGTTTGTGTAAGTTCACTCTATGATGTTTGCACGGTGACATATTTCTCAGAATGTATCTCCATGGTTAAGCAAATCATGACTATATATTCACCTTGGGAGTTCAAAGGAATTTAGCATGGATACTTGAGTCTGTAGGAATCTCTTCTGTGACAGAAGTGGATGGGTTATCTAGTTGTTAAACTTGTGAGTTGCAGAGTTGAACTAGCAGGGTTGAGTCTTAGCTTTGTCAGTTATTAGTCATTAGCCTTGGTTTTCCTCTTCTGAAATTGGTGATGATACCAGTACATACTTAGAAGATGAAATGAGTACACCTGTCAAGCAGGTAGCAAAGAGCTTGGAAAAAAGTAAACACTTGAGGGCAGGTCACTGTATTCATCCCATTGTCACCTACCTCCAGCCTCTGCTTGAGAGAGGGCTATCTCAGTTTTCCCAGGTGCTCATTCCTTAGTTTGGTAGCCTGAAGTCTTAGAAAGTTCTTCATTTATGGAGCCACAATTTGTCTATTTCTACCTCAAAGTCATTGGTCCTTGTTATGTCCTCTGAAATGACACAAGAATCAGGAAAATCTCTTCTCTGTAAGATGGTTTCTCAAATATTGAAGGTGGTGCTATGGTATAAATGTTTGTGTCCCCCTAAAATTTATATGCTGAAACCTAATATCCATTGTGCTTGTATTAAGAGGAGGGGCCTTTGTGAGGTGACTAGGTCATGCAAGGGCTTAATGCCCTTATAAACAAGACCTAGGGGAGCTTCTTTACCCCATTCTACCACGGTAAAGACACAGTGAGAAGGTGCCATCTGTAAGAAATAGGCCCTCACGTAACACGGAATCTGCTAGCTCCTTAATCTTAGACTTCCCATCCTCCAGAACTGTGAGAAATAAATGTGTGTTATTTATAAACCACCAAGTTTATGGTATTTTTGTTATAGCAGCCTGAACAGACTAAGACAGGTGGCTACTATGTCCCCATGAAATCTCTTCTCCAGGTATAACTCTGTTTCCTGCCATCATTCCTCAAATGCATGGTTTTGAGAGCCTTGGTCTTTGGTTTGAGTAAAACATTGGTCAGAACAATACCCTGCCACTCATTCCTTTGGAATTTAAAACTTATTGATCTATTTTCAGCTGCCAATAGAACGCATCAGCACACCAGGTACCCCTTGATGACCAGAATCTCTCCGTACCAAAAAAGTACAAAGTGTCAATTTTAGAATGCCATGTAATGGACACACAGCCCATCTAATCCTCTGGGAATTCTAAATTCTACTTTTTCTGTCATGTTTTACAGGTCATCAGAGAGCAACTTGCCCAAATCATGTGAGCATATGCTCTTATAGGATGTTTTTCTGAGTTATGTTGAAAATCCATTTCTCATTCTTTTCATATGAAAGCAGTGCTATCAAATCCTGTTTGCTTTTTATAAAATCATTTGTGCCAACTGTCTCTTCTTTTGTCCCTACAGTTCCCCTGGGAATCTGTCTGTGACTACGGAGACCTCACACCATGAGAAGGGACTATGCCCCCTTGGCCCATGCACCAGTTAGGCTCCCTCACCTGACCATTAGAGAGCACCTTGACAGAGAGGTGTTAGGGGCTGCCCATCCTTCTCTGTGTGTCCGATGATCAAAGTAAAGAACTCTAGTTTGTCTTAGTTTTTAAACTCTTTAAAGTTTTTCTAGGGGTAGCTTCAGGCAGAGGGAAAGGAAATGTTTTCATAGATCTGCTGGGCATTTGGGGATTTTGAATTTCTTTGGAATTCAGAGACCTTAGCATTTTGTGGTATCCCATCCCCTTTGGGTATCTTTATGTTATGCCGGTTCCCATTTGCTTTTCTCTGTGTAACTAATTAAGCACTTCATGCATTAATTGCATAGAGGTTAATAACAATATTATGACAGATGATGTCGCAGCTATGGCACCTGTATATAGAGCTCCCTGTAGACAAGATGGCCTATTTGTTTTTGCAGAGACCAAACAATCTTAATTTTGAGAATACCAAAATGAAATGGAAGACACTTTTGCACACACAGTGAGGAAAGGGTGGAAGACGCTGGCAATCCACAGCCAAGTCCAGTAGCTAAAGGATTTCCAGAAGGACTCTGACATTTCTTCCTAAGGAACCCATTGGCTGTGGTCCTTTAGGAATTCTAAATGCCTTAACTGAAATATTTGTTAATATTATAGAAAAGAAGTATTAGTCCATTTTCAGGCTGTGATAAAGACATACCTGAGACTGGGCAATTTACAAAATAAGGAGGTTTAATGGACTAACAGTTCCACATGGCTGGGGAGGCCTCACAATCATGGCAGAAGGCAAGGAGGAGAAAGTCACGTCTTACATAGATGGAGGCACACAGAGAGCTTGTGTGGGAAACTTCCGTTTTTAAAACCATCAGATCTCATAAGACTTATTCACTATCACAAGAACAGGATGGGAAACACCCACCCCCATAATAAAATTACCTCCCACTGGGATGTGGGAATTGTGGGCATTACAATTCAAGATGAGATTTGGGTGAGGACACAGCCAAACCATATCAGAAATCCACAATTATTTTGATAGAGAAAAACTCTTTGATGCAGTGCAAAGGGTAGCCTTGGTAGGTGCTCTCCATCCAGCTCAGTCCCAGCCTCTTGTGAGCCCCTGTTCACTCTCCCCCTCCTCGAAGACTCATTTGTCACCATTATGTGGGTGTCATGTTCGGTGATGAAGTGCATTCTCACCCTTTGCCTTGGCAGCTGTGTGCAGGAACAGTCATGGCCACAGAGGTGAGAGGGAGGCTGGGCTTCTCATTCCTCAAGGCTCATGAATCATGTCAGGCGGGTTGGTAACCTGAGCCCATCTCACCCCTTGCCACAGACCTCCATGACATTCCTTCCAACTTAATTTCAGCCTAAGGGATGCTTTTAAGAAGATTTTAGAGCACGAAAACATCTCCTCGAAAGAATTGTAGTTGCATTAAAAAGTAATTATCAGAGCTTAGGGGTATAGATCTGCTGCCATATTTTACGTAGAGAGTAATTCATCTCCCAGACCCTGAAACATCATTACATAATAGGTTAAGGACACCAACCCAGGGGATACTGGGAAAAAGGTAGTAAAATCACCAAACCTCTGGAAATGATGAGCAATATGATTATGACAAAATAGCTCTGCCCTCCTGCTACAGCAGTTTTTAATATAACACAATTTAAAAATAGCACATCTTCAATGAGCCCATGCATAAAAGCATGGGTAAATGCAGTTTATCTGGGACCCCCAGGCTAAATGTGATATTTATCTTTGAAAGACTTGGCTTTTTTGGCATAAAGAACCAGATATTATAATGAGAAAAAAGATGACATGTTTCCAAGTGTCCATGTCATGTACAGCACTGGGCCAAGTATTCACATGTGTTATTTGAGTCTTACAGTAAACTAATAAAGGTGACTATTGCTATTTATTGCTATTCTACAGTTGAGGAGTCTGTGATAATCAGCATGTTTTTGGTTGTAGATAACAGGAAACAACTCCAATTGGCTTAAACAAGAATGTATTGTTTCAAGTAACTCAAAGATCCAAAGTGAATGGTAGGCTTGAGTCAGAAATTCAACAGTGATATCACAGACTCAGTTTCTTTTTATGTCTCTGCTTTCTAGAAGTGCCACTTCACCCTTTCATGGTTCTAAGATGGCTGCCAGAAGCTCCCAGGACACCATGCTTCCTTGCTTACATCCAGTGAGATGTCTTTGTCTCGACATTTTCTTTAAGTCCTTCTGATTGGATTAGCTTAGGTCACATGGTTATGGTGGAATCAGTGACATGGTCTGGGTGATGGAATGAGTTGATTGACTTAGTTTAGATCACTTGTGCTACCCCTGGAGCTGATTGTTAGAGTCAGTATTTGATAGGATTTGGCTGTGTTCCCACCTAAATCTCATCTGAAATTGTAAACCCCACGTGTTGAGGGAGAAACCTGATGGTTGGTGATTGGATCATGGTGATGGTTTCCCCCATGCTGTTCTCAAAGGATCTGGTGGTCTTAAAAGTGTGGCACGTCCCCTCTCTCACTCTTTCCTGCTGCCATGTAAGACACGCCTTGCTTCCCCTTTGCTTTCCTCCATGATTGTAAGTTTCCTGAGGCCTCCCCAGCCATGTGGAACTGTGAGTCAATTACATCTCCTTTCTTTATAAATTACCAAGTCTTGGGTAGTTTATTTAAGCAGTGTGAGAACATACTAATATAGTGTTCTTCAATCCATGAGGATCCCAAATGGAAGCCCAGGGAATGGTAGCTGGGGACAACCCCAGATGTTCACCGGGGACAGGGACATTAAGTAACTGGTCTATGATTCACACAGGTAATTAGTGACAGAGCCTGAATTTGAACGCAGGTAGTCTTACTCAAGAGCCCTTTCTCTGACCTGTGGTCCTTCTAGATTCTCTAACTCTTAAAGTCTTGTAATAAATATCTTACACGTATATCTTATGGTTTCTTCACTAAGAATGTCACTCCGTACCTAAGTGATACTAACTTTTGGCAAACAATAATTCCAGAAAACCACAGAATGTATCATCTTATGGTGTGAAGTGGTAGTAAGGGACTGGATTAAGAACTAAGACTTTGTCGCCTGTTAACCTTGGACATGTTTCTTACCTCTCAGAGCCTCTGTTTTCCTCACTGGCAAATGAAGGGTGATGACTCCCTTTACATACCTGGCTGTGTGGTTCTAGGGGTCAAGCAAGACAGTGCTGTTTTAAGAGCCTGAAAATCACTAAACGTTTATGAGCACATAAATTATTATCACTATACATAGGATTGTGATCTATTTTGTTCCAAATATGAGAAAATAACACTTTTTTTGAATTTGTTAAATTTGTTAAATTTTCTTTCTTTTCTCTCTCTAGATTCTCTCTCTCTCTATGTATATGTATATATACTGTCTCTCTCTGTCTATATATATAATATATACTTGTACCCCTGAACTTAAAAGTTAAACATATACATATACATACATACATACATATATGTGTGTGTGTGTGTGTGTGTGTGTGTGTGTGTGTTTAAATTTATTTTAAGTTCAGGGGTACAAGTGCAGGTTAGTTACATAGGTAAACTTGTGCCATGGGGGTTTGTTGTACAGATTATTTCATTACCCAGGTATTAAGTCTAGTACCCGTTAGTTATTTTTTTGAATCATCTCCTTCCTCCCATCCTCCACCCTTGGATAGGCCCAGTGTCTGTTGTTCCCCTCTGTGTGTCCATGTGTTCTCATTATTTAGCTCCCACTTATAAGTGAGAACATATGGTATTTGGTTTTCTGTTCCTGTGTTAGTTTGTCAAGATTGATGGCCTCCAGCTCTATCCATGTCCCTGCAAAGGATATGATATTGGAGAACCTGACACTTAAAGGGCCTCTTTTAAGCCTCACATACATACTTTAATTCAATAAAGGTTTTCATTGATAATAGCCTGTCACTATCACCCAAACAGAAAATTAGTGGATCTTCAGTTCCTTCCTTCCTTCCTTCCTTCCTCCTCCTCCCTCCTTTTTCTCCTCTCCTCTTTTTTTTTTTTTCTTTCTTTCTTTCTTTTCTTCCTTCTTTCTTTCTCTCTCTTTCTGTCTGTCTCTCTCTTTTTTTTTTGGACAGTGTCTGTCTATGTTGCCTAGTCTGGTCTCAAAACTGCTTGCCTCAAGCAATCCTCCCACCTTGTACTCCCAAAGTGCTAGGATTCCAGGTGTGAGCCCCACACTAGCCCTTCAGGTATGTTTCATAAAACCCATGACAAGGTGGCATGGCAGGATGTGCATTCATAAGAGGCTCTTAGTTGCCTCTTGTTGAGGTGTGATGATTATGTACATAAATGTTATTCTACTTTAATTAAACTATGGCCTTATTAAAATGGGAGGTAGACTTTGGGAGGCCGAGGTGGGTGGATCACGAGGTCAGGAGATCAAGACCATCCTGGCTAACAGGGTGAAACCCGTCTCTACTAAAAATACAAAAACAAAATTAGCCAGGCGTGGTGGCAGGCACCTGTAGTCCCAGCTACTCGGGAGGCTGAGGCAGGAGAATGGCATGAACCTGGGAGGCGGAGCTTGCAGTGAGCCGAGATTGTACCACTGCACTCCAGCCTGGGTGACAGAGCAAGACTCCGTCTCAAAAAAATAAAAACAAAAAAAATAAATAAAATGGGAGGTAGAAAATCCTGATCAGCTCCATTTCAAGATACAATATACCTATAAGGTAGAAAAAAAGCACGTGGAAAGAGTAGGAATCAGATAGAATTTAGAGATGAGATCTCTGACCTCCCATACCCCCCATTAATCTGCCTTCTCTGAGGTGTCAGAATGAATGGAGACAGGGAAATGAAGCCCACAATTTCAACAAAATGAAGGAGACATCTAAAGATTTGATATTCATTCTCAATAAATGGTTTCAAGGATCACTTGTGAGCTTTTAGTAGTCATGTGACCACCAGGCACAGGCATGTGCACAGGTTACTGCATTTGTTGTTGTTTTTGATAGGGTGGCTACAGAGGTGAATCAGGCAGGGAGGTTAATTGTATCCTTCTTTCCTTGCTTGCTTTTTAAATTTTTTCGACAATTATTTATTGAGTGCCTACTAATGCCAGGCACTGTACTAGGTGCCAGAGATATGGCAGTAAACAAAACAAGTAACACCCTATGTCCTTTGGGAGGTTGCAGTCAAACGAAGGACTTAAGTATTGCATAACTCACTTCGATAAGGTGTTAGACCAGGTCTCCTTTGGAATCCCTGGAACAAGATGGAGACACCACAAGTTGATTTATGATCATATTGGAGGAGAGATGATTCATGGACTGGGTGGGTGAGGCCTCTGGAGGTGTATTGGATAAGAGCAATGTGCCCCAGTCATACCTAGCTTCACGCAGCTCCTTGAGGATACAAAGCTCCTCTCATCTCAGAGTTTTGCACACATTGTTTCTCCTGCCTGTGCCATGACTTGCATCCCACTCATCTATGTGCACTTGTCCAACTCCTGATTGTCCTTCAAATGTCAGGTTACATGTTACTTTCTCTGGCAAACTTCCCCTGAGCCCTCAGGTCTGTGTTAAGTGTCTCTGCTAAATGTCTGCCAGTGTTGTTTCAAAAGACCTGTCTTCAAGTTCAGAAATTCTTTTTTTTTTTTTTTTTTTTTTTTTTGAGATGGAATCTTGCTCTGTCACCCAGGCTGGAGTGCAGTGGTGCAATCTTGGCTCACTGCAAGCTCCGCCTCCTGGATTCACGCCATTCTGCTGCTTCAGCCTCCCAAGTAGCTGGGACTACAGGCGCCCACCACCACACCCAGCTAATTTTTTGTATTTTTTAGTAGAGACAGGGTTTCACCCTGTTAGCCAGGATGGTCTCGGTCTCCTGACCTCATGATCCGTCCGCCTTGGCCTCCCAAAGTGCTGGGATTATGGGCGTGAGCCACCGCACTCGGCCCAAGTTCAGAAATTATTTCTTTTGCTTGATCTAGTCTGTTGTTGGAGCCCTCAACTGTGTTTTTCATTTTGTTCATTAAATTCTTCAGCTCTAGGATTTCAGGGTTTTTTAAATGATATCTGTCTCTTTGTTGAATTTCTCATTCAAATCATGAATTGTTTTCCTGATTTTATTGAATTGTCTATCTGTATTCTCTTGTATCTCACTGAGTTTCCTTAAGATTATTATTTGAGTTCCTTTTCTGGCATTTGTATATTTCCTCATGATTGGGGTCTGTTACTGCAGAATTATTGTGTTCTTTTGGAGGTGTCATATTTTCTTGCTTTTTCCTGTTTGATGTGTTCTCACATTGATTTCTACATATCTGGTGGGACAGTCACCTCTTCTAATTTTATAGGGTAGGGAAAGACTTATTCATAGGCCTTGGGATGTCAGTATGGTGGGGTGTGTTGGTTATTCATAGGCCTTGGTTCTAGGTGGATGCAGTAGTGTAGTCTCCATACAGTTTCTTAAGCTGTGATCCATGCTAGTGACATTTGTGAGTATCTCAGGGGCCTAGGCTGAGAGAGTTTATGGTGATCATGGTGCTGCCTTTCTGGGGGTGGACTCACCAGGCTGTTGCTCAGACTGAGAGCATGTGCATGCACACAGTGGGTAGGCCAATTAGGGGTCTGGCTTGCTGAGACTGGGGACATGGAACTGTTACTCTGGTTGGGGACATGGGTGGGTGTGTAGTTGCTAGGCCAGCCTGGGGTGTGTTTGCTGGGGGGTGGCCTATGGGGCTGTTTCTCAGGCCCTGAGTATGGGTGTGTAGTTGCTTTGCCAGCCTGGTGGCATGTTAGCTTTTTGGTGGCTCAAGGACCTCTCCCTCTCAGGGGAGAGTTTGGCTGGCTCGAGGATGGGTTCACCCTGGCCAGGACTGCCAGACTTCCTCCAGCTATAAGTCCAAGCAGTGGGGGGTTGGTTTCCCTGCTGAACAATACCAGAGTCATAGCCGATCCTGGGCTCAGGCTCCATGCAGTTGAGGTAGTGGCATTCAGCCACTCGTGTGGGCTACTGTGAATGAAGATGGAGCCCCAGTGCTGAATAGGTGCAGTGGCTACTTATCCCCAGGGGAGGGCACACTTCAGAGTGGCTCTGGACTTAAGGGAGTGCTATACTGCAGCAGCTTGGCTCACAGTGGGTGAGTGGGAGGTGGGGAGTGCACACTTTGTGCTCCTAATCTGGAGTAATGCAGCTGCATTAATTCTTGGCAATGCTCCAAACTGTACTCAGGGCTTGCAAGGACTGTGGGATTCTCCTGTAGTAAGGACTGCAGGTATTTATGGTGGCAATGGGGGCTGGTGGGGTTCTTCTACTTACCTTTTCCCTGCAAAGGAAGTCCCTCCTGTCTCCAGGCTGATCTGATCCAGGTGCTGTTGGGAAGACGGGGCTGCATAGGCTAGGTTCTTTCATGCTGCCCTCTTGGGGGTGGGAGGTGCAGTGAAGATGGAGTGCAGAGGCCAGGTGCCTCCATGCTGCCCTCCTGGGTTTCAATCACCACAGAGTCTCTTTACTTCCCCACTGCACTTCAGTACTCTCCCTTTGACACTCCAGTCAAATCTTAGCTTTTATTCATTGCCTTGGTTTTTTCTTGTGGGGATTTCAGGGGTGGGACAAGCACTAGGCATCTCTAATCAGCCATCTTGCTCCTCCCTTGTTTCTGAACCATTGTTCTCTGCTGGTTTTCTTCCTAGCTCTTTGGTCGTCCATCTCAGCCTCCTTCTCTCAGGAAGAGTGTCCACTGTCAATTGGCATTTGTTGGTGGTCTCCTAAACATCAATTATCTTTTCTCCTCTCATCAGCTTTAATTTCCTGGAAGGATTCTTGTGGTTCAGGAGAAGCTGATACCACCCCATGTTCTGAGGGTGAAGCCTGTGGCCTGGGTTAGGCCAATCAGCACATTTCATGCCCCTGGCCAGGGTAGCTGCTTCATAGGTGGGCATCCATTGAGCCAATTCAAATGAAAGGAAGCACTGGACTTGTGCTGGGCCAGAGATTCTCCTTTTTTTGAGGAAGGGTGTAGCTCTGGGAGCCATGTTTAAGATGAAGACTACATGGGCAGGGTGGTGTATGCTTGTAATCCCAGACACTTGAGAGGCTGAGGTGGGAAAATTGCTTGAGGCCACTTGTTTGAGACCAGCCTGGGCAACATAGTGAGACTTTGTCTCAAAGAAAAAGAGAAAAAGATGAAGACTACACTCAGGAAAGCTAAGCAGAGAAATGGAAAGAAAATGGGTTCCTGCAGACATGGCTACATCCTTGATCAATTCCTGGCCCAGTAAGAGATTATCTCCAGACTTTCCAATGTCATAAATTTATTTTATTGTTTGGTAACAAGTAACTATTGTGTTACTTGCAGCCAAAAGCATCCTTACTGACACACGTTTTCTTCCCATCCCTTGGGGGTTGCTGCTCTGCAGAGGGTTATCTTTGGCTCTTTTCTTCTCACTTCCATACTTGCCCTGGGCACTTTGGTTTTCTTCTATGACTTAACTTTCCTTTGTTGTCTCCAGCTCATGCATCTCTCTTGCATTCTCTATCTGTAGAACCAGATGCCTGCTGAACATTTCCACTTGGATGTCTGGGTAGCACCACAATCCTGATATGTCCCAAGATGAGCAGAACTCATCTTCACCTTGTAAGCTGCTTTTTCTCTTGTCTTCTCTCTTTTGTTTGTTGATTGGCAGTGCCATCATCCTAGTTTCTCTAGCTAAAGCCCGGGCAAGTTCTTGTCCTCTCTTTCTCTCTCACTTCTCCCCCTGCCCATGAACTTATTCATACATTCTGGTTAATACTTTCCCCCTAGTTAACTCTCAAAAGGATCTGCCATTATCCATGGTCACTGCTATTGCTCTAGTCATAGCACCACCATACCAATATGAACCCTCTCAATACCCCTATCTCTAATTTTGCCCATCCACTCAAGAGCCAGAGGGATCCTTCCAAAATAAGGTCCTTCCTTTGCTTAAAACCTTTAGTGACTCTTTATCATCCAGAGAATCAGCAATGCTTCTCATAATGTGGCCCAGACCCAGCTCAGGGTTTCTTTCCCACTTTTCCTCCCATATCCCAGCTTTATTTACAATTCACGGTGTTATAAGCCATCCCTGCTCTCCACGACATTTGCACCTGGGTCTTTGCATGTGCTGTGCCCTTTTTCTGAAATGTCCTCCCTCACCTCCTTTCCTTTTATCTTCTTGGCTGTCTTCTGTTTGACCTTCAGGACTCAGCTTAGGGGGCTACTTTCTTCTGGAGGCATCTACAGATCCCTGCTCCAAACTCATACCAGCTGATATCAGCTCAGACTGGCTTATAATGGTATGTGAGAGCCAATATTGGGCATCTCTTTCCAGCTCCAAGTTCAGTGATCTCACCTTGATAGCTTAAAATCAGAGCAATGGAAGTATTTACACCACCAAAATCTGCAAATGCTACAAATCAGCGTGTTTTTGTTTGTTGATTTGGTTTTTCCCAGAGAGGCAGTTACCAGCACACCAGTGGGCATATTTGCCTGTTGATTTTCCCACTTCCCTCTTTAACTGGTAAGACCCTTCAGGGGCAGCCTCAGCAGCCCATCCACCCTCTGCCCCCAGTCTCTGTACAGTGCTTGACCTACAATATGATGCAGGAGTTGAGGATGATGTGGGCATGCCACCCTCCTCTTTCCTTACTAGTTTACCACACAGAAGCTAAAAGCTGGCATTTTCTTCCTCCAGATTCTGAAGACCTGGAAGTTATTTCTGAGAAAATATTATATTCTAACAGTCTGGAGTCCTTGGGTGTTCCCTGTGGTGGAATTTTATCTGTTGGTGCACTCCATTCCAATTGACATTAGCATGGTCCAGTTTTCCAAAGGAGATATATTTCCATTCATTTTAATTTAGAGTAAACACTTTACCATCCTCAGGGATGTGCAGCTTGAGCAGAAACAAAGGGAGTTAACAGAAAGGATATTAATTAAACATCTACCCAGGATTGATGTTTTCTCAAGAGGCAGCGTAATCTTATGGTTAGAACATAACCTTGGAAAATTGGTTTGTTTCTTTTTTTATGGCCAGGCCCCACCACTGACTTGAGTGACCATCTGAGTGGTGTAGACTCTCTTGCTTCTCAGGAATAACATCCATCCTCCTGTGACTCCAATGACACTTTAAGGGGCAAACTTACCACCTAAAACATGCTTAAATAATAAATTCAGCTTATTTGCTAAAATAATTTGAAATCTTGGTTTAAAGACTCTCAAGACTCCCTTGGGAGGCTGAGATGGGTGGATCACCTGAGGTCAGGAGTTCGAGACCAGCCTGCCCAACATGGCGAAACCCTGTCTCTACTAAATATACAAAAAATTAGATGGGCATGGTGGCAGGCACTTGCAATCCCAGTTACTCGGGAGGCTGAGGCAGGAGAATCACTTGAACCCTTGAGGCAGAGATTGCAGTGAGCCGAGATCCCAGCCTGGAAGACAAAAGTGAAACTCCATTAAAAAAAAAAAAAAAAAGGACTCTCAAGACTATAAATTGGATAGTTACCTATTTATTGAGCACATACTATGTGCCACATAGTACTAGGGGCAGCAGATTTAATTTAATAAGACATAATCTTTTCTCAAGGGAACTTGTGGTCTAGTCTGAGAGGCAACACACATAAGCATCTGCTATTTAAGAGAGTGGCAAGTGCTTACAAAGGAGCTCCCTGTAAATGAAGTTCAGGGAGGCTGTGGATGTTAATTCACTCAGCACATATTTGTTGAATGCCCCTCATGTACCATGCTCAATGCTGGGCTCCAGGGATCTGGTGCTGGACTCACAGCTGAGAGAAGAGGCAGGGAAGTAAATAATTACAGAACAGACTGATCAATACTATAACAGAGGTACAGATTCAGTGCTCTGAGAAGTAACTATAGTAAGCTTCCTGGAAATCAAGGAAGGCCTCTCACGGAGGTGACCTTAGACTTCTGGTCTGAATAGATGTCTAGGAAAGGTGCTACCATAAAACAACCACAGAAAAGAGAGAGGAGAGGAGAAAGAACCTTCTAAGTAAGTGAGCAGCAGACCCAGAGTATGGAGGGAAGACTACATGTGTAATGTTGGAACTGTGCTGGCCTCAGGGGCAGTGGCTAAGCTGCCTAGAAGAAGTTCTGATGGGCTCCTTTCCCCAAGATGCTCAGGTGGTACAGCCTTGGAAGCCCCCATGTTTCTGCCTCCTCCTCCTCCTCCTCCTCTTCCTCCTCCTCCTCCTCCTCATCATCATCATCGTCATCAAAGGCCAGAGAGAGGATCTCCAGGGGGATTTTGTGAATCCAAGTTCCACTGATCTCAACTGGAATAACTTTTGCTCTTGGTCCTTTGGATGGGCCACCTGGGATTTGTCTGGCTGTGTGTATCACGTGTGATTTTACACATCCGTCAGTTAAAGCAAAGATGCAGATAGAAAGTCGAGAGCCAGGGCATGTTGGGTGGATTCGTGACACTCTCTGGAGGACTCTGGGTACTTAAACGAATGGATTTTGTTCAAGACATAAATATAATCTTTTCATCAGTGACAGCTATGCCTAGAATCTCTCACCAACGTGGGCTGGCTGGCTATTGAGCTGAGTTGTTTTTGGAGAAACTGGCTGAGATATCGGAGGGTACAAGGGCAGCTTTGGGGCCTGGGAGGCTGGCTTGCTCACATGAACCCAAGGCTGGTGCTCTGGGCAGTAGATGGACAGGGCGGTCGGGAAAACTGACTCCATTTTAAGCCAAAGGTGAGTATAGCCCGAGCCTGTTTAATCAACAAATATTTATTCAGAACCTATTACATGCCAAGTTCTGATCCAGGTTCTGATGATACAAAGGTCACTAAGACATGACCCAGCCCCCAAGACATTTGCTATTTAATGGCTACAATAATATGTAATATTGGAGGTCCTGGACTCTGCAACCATGCTCTTCCAAGTTCAAATCCTGGCCCTGTCATTTACTGTGTGATCTTAGGCAAATTACTGAACCTTTCTGTGTTCCAGTTTCTTCAGCTGCAAAGCAGGGACAATGATGGTAGGTTTGCTATGAGGATTACATGAACTAATGTGTATGAACAGCTTGGCACAGGGCCTGTTTTGTAGCTAGTGCTCACTAAGGGTCTAACGTTATTTCTGTCTGAAGAAATAGAAGCCCCTGGGAGTCATAACAGCTGTGACAGTGGTGTATATAAGAAGCTGAGGGGCCATGAGGAGGAAGTGGTTAAGTAATTCTGTATGTCATTTACTCCTCATTAGCTTTTTTTTCAGATGTGTTGATCTCTGCACCTTGAGGGTGGGGCTGTGCTCTCTGCTCTTCTGCTTGGGCACAGGTAGGTCGTAGGAACTGCCTGTTTGCTTATTGGTGGAGACTAATTTATTCCAATTCAGTTACTATCGACACTTATTTCCTGACAGTCCATACATTTATTTGTTCATCAAAGTGTCCCAGGCACTGGGGATGTTGAGATGAACTTTGTTTCACCTTTAATCTTCTTATGTTTAGTACAAGACCCAGACTTGACAACAGACTGCTGTAATGCAGGCTCATGACTGCTGTGGCTGTCTCTGGGCAGCAGTGTTACCACCAACAGCTCCAGCTGTAACAGCTACTACTTACTATATTATGTGCTTACTGCGTGCCAGGCACTGTCCTGGGGGCTTCGTAGGCATGACTTCATTTTATCTGCACAGAAACCCTAGGATGTGGATACCACAGTGATCCCCATTTTACACCCAGGGAGTCTGAGGAGCTTGCTCTGACCTGCACCTCCTTCCTGCCCTGGGTTCTGTTCCTCAGATCCTGTGGCTCAGGCAGCAGCAACGCTTAGCCAGAACAACTGTATTTTGAAACATTCGTAATAATTTCCTGTTACCAAAAGAATGTGTGCTCACTGTAAAGAATAAACCAATACAGCAGCAAGTGATGTAAAAAATGAGCTCTCTTATCTCCTCCTAGCTTTCTTACTCCTCAGTGATAACCAGTGGAATAATGTGGTCTGTACCTTAGAGATTTTTTTCTGTGCGTTACAGGTGGGCACGTGCATCCATATCATAGATGTGTTTACAGATGCTATTTTAAAATGTATTTACCTATTTTAAACTGTGAGTGTGCTACATATACATTCCATAGTGATTTGTTTATTTCAAATTTTGTTTAATGTTATCAAATTTCCCTCCAAAAAGTTAGCACCAATTAATGCTAATTCAACAATACTGTTGAATTTAAACATCAAGTTGGTTGGTGAGTTTGCATTCAGAAACGACAGTGAGCTTTCTCCCGTGGAGCTGGAGGGTAATGATTTAGGGAGAGGGAGAAGTGAGGAAAAGGTCTGTGGGTGAGGTGGGGAAGGGCAGGAGTTAGGGAAAAGGCACCTCGTTCTTGAGACCTAGGACCAAGGGCACAGTCCTGATCTTGGAAGAAAAGTCGCCACAGTCCCCCATCATACAGTAGTTGGTGCTTCCAATTTCCAATTTCATTATTCTTGACAGTGGCATGGCTGGGTCTCCTCATTTGGATTCTGTTTTTATTTTAGCATGACCCTAAAACTGCCAACAAAATATCATTGTCTCAAGAAATGGATGTGAGCATCAGAAACAACATTTATGCCACCCTTCAGATGCCAAGGATAATAATTCATTGGCTTCTCCAGCAGGCCAATGATCACATCCCTGCATGACGCACTCGGGGCTGCCAAGCCATGGGACTGCTCTGTCAGTGTAGCCACGATTTAGTTTAAGAAGGGAAAGTGGACAGTGGAGGTAGGGGTGCTCCCTAGCATGGCTCTAGGAGACTGAGTGCTGACTACAGTCACATTCAATCTACAGATATGTACTAAAAGGAAGGGGCAGGCGAGTGATCTCATGGCTGGCAAGCATCTAGAAGAAAATAAATCAGAAGGGACCCTGGCAGAGAACCTTCTACAAGCCACACCTGACTTAGGGTTTCCAAGTGTTCGGGGGACAGAATGAGCTAGAAAGTAATCTTGGAACCTCATTGTAGGGCGTTTGTCTGGGGAATATTATTACTTGTAAATCCACTGTGTAGCACACTACCTAAGATTCTTACCCCACCAGGAGGATTCAGGAATTCTCAACCAAGCAAGTTCACTGTCTTCATAAATCCTGGAGTTAAGGACTCTCTCCAGTGCAGCTATAATGGGAATGTTTCACACCAGCTCTTACCTCACCACTGCAGTC
The DNA here is from genome assembly GCF_009828535.3 of Hylobates moloch. Lineage (NCBI taxonomy): Eukaryota > Metazoa > Chordata > Mammalia > Primates > Hylobatidae > Hylobates > Hylobates moloch. The sequence continues at coordinate 10,232,382 of NW_026652278.1, read as the reverse complement.
ACATTTTCAGTGCTCAGAATGGGCAGAGACTGGACAGCAGGATGCTGGTCCTGGTTGGATTCCATCTGGGAAAGCTCTATGCTCATTTAAGATTTCATTTTATCATTGAGTATGACTCACAGTCCATAAGCTAAATATTATGATCTCCCTTTTACAGATGATGACACAGAGAAAACTTATTGAAGAGTGTCCCTTGAAAGATTCTTGTTTTCCATATCAAAGCTGTCCTAAAGTGGGTTGTCAGGGCACATATTTGGAGTGGTCTTCTGTTTTTGTGCTCATCTGGATCTCCTGCACATTTCTGCCCTGGAAACTCTCCAGCCTGGGGAACAAGAGTAAGACTGTCTCAAAAAAATTAAAAAAAAAATAGATTAAAAAAGAAAGAAAAGTGAACTTGAATCTGAGACACACATTTTCCCAATTGCCTTGATCTTAGCTCTGCCTGCCTCAGAAGCAGGAGCAGGAGCTGATAGCCAGCGCTTGTGGGATGTGTGAGAGCTGGTGGTAAATGTTTGTCACCGCATGCACTTCCTGTACTGTTCGTCTTCAAGTTTAGCTTTCTGTGCAGACACTAAGCCATCTCACCTGTTGCCCTCAATTAGGAGGAACACTCTGAATGGGGTTTCCATGATTACCATTTCTCTTCTATTTAGAGAGAATCTGCCATCTTAATATCCCGAAAACCAACAGACTTGAAGAGGCTGCAGACTGCACTGTACAGGAAGCCATTAGCAGAAGGAAAATAAGCTTAGCAAAGCATAGAGGAAGTTGGAGCAGGGGGGTAGCAGAAGAGGGGAAACAAGCAGCTTGAATTTCAGCTTTTGTTGAAGGAAATAATTGAAAATTAAAATCATTTTGATTTTCCTGGGAAACTGAATTGACTGGGAGCCCACCTGATATGTGAAAAGCAAGCTCGGGATTCACGCCGAATGTGTTCTGGTTTCCCACCAGCCACACTGTCTTCCTTTGATGAACAGAGCTTTCTCTTAAGTAAACATTTAAGGCCTAATTGGATCATTGGTGTGGTGTCACAGTAATTAACGCACAGCCTGGAGTAGTTACACAAATGTCGGTCTGAGCAATACCAAGTACTGCTGAGAAATCAGAGGGGCCTGTGGGACCAGCCAATGAGCCTGGTGCTCGATTGTTCTTGGTGATGAGGAAGAAATAGCAGGAATATCTCCAGGATACAAGGTGTATTATTCAAAGATTAAAAAAAATCTCAACAATGGCTGACTAGTGATTAGAGCTTTATTATTTTGTTTAGCTAAGAATAGATTAAAATGACCCCAAAGAGAGAGCTCAGTGTTCTCATTGATTTTATGTTTTGTTCATTGGTTGAGATTGGGATGCAGAAACCAACTTGAGCTAGTTTAAGCCCAACAAAGGAATTCACTGTAAGGATGCAGAGGTTTTTGCTGGAACCCAAGAGCAGAAGTACAGCTAGGCTTCTGGAAAGGAATGGTCTTAGTATAGGGAAGCTGGGTGTGTTGTCTCTATCTCTCCTGCCTCTGTGCTCCAAAGAGCCACTACCTCATTTTTTCCCTCTCCCTGGAAATTTTCTCCACTGGTGTTGTAGTAAATGTCTAATACTCAATTCTCTGATGAAAGAGATGCCCCGATTTGCAGTGGTTGCCAATTTCCATGGTGTAAATACGTCCACCATGGCTGATTCAAAGCTACCAATGTGGAGGCAGAGTTGGGAAGAGATGTGCAATAGCTCATGATAATATAGTATTCCCACCTTACAGATATATGGCTGTAAAGAATCTCAGGAGCATAGATTATAATAAACTATAATAAAATAATTAGGAAATGGTGCATTTCAGTACTTATTACCTTTGTTTTAAATATAATTTAAATTTATATAATTTAATTTTTAATAATGGTTGTGTTCACAATTTGGCTTGCAGAATTCCTGCTAATTTAAGAAATCAGTCCTTGGGAGCTGGTACTAATGAGCTGATTTTAGCATACCACATTTCTTCCCTACTTCAGTGTACAACACAAGGCAGCACACGGCTGCCCCACAGCTGTCTCTCCCAGAGGGATTCCACATTGGAATATGGCCCAATTCCGCATTATAGGGAGAGAGAACGTGGTTGGTTGAGTCTGGGTCAGGTGTTCTTGTTTGGCCAATCAGCTCTGGCTAGGAGTGTGTTGGAAGCAGGTCTTCCCTGGAAGGGGCAGGGGATGATGAATGTGTTAAAGGAATTTCCAGCAGCTTCCACGTCAAAGAGTAGTGCTTGTTCAGGATTTGTTACGTGCCAGGCAATTCAAAGATATTTTCTCATTTTTTTTCCTTCAGACTTCTGCGATCTGGACGCTATTGTCCCTGTTTTACAGCTGAGGAAGCAGAGGGCCAGAGACCTTTAGTAACTTACCTAAGGTCACATGGCCAGTAAATTGCAGAGCTGAAATTCACATCCAGGCCCCATTTTACCCCAAAGCCCTCTTTCCACCAACCAGGTTACCTCTCATGCAGAGATACCATGCAAAATGGGAGGCCTGAGCATGAGTAATAACGTTCCTGAACCTGTAGAGGAACAGCAACAACTGGAATAGAGAATAAGGAGGAAACACACACACACACACACACACACACACACACACACACACACACACACAAAACAAAAAAACACCAGAATGTGAATAAGAGGAATGAGAGCAAAAGCATGTATTATTTTTACTGAAAAGCTCCAATCTTGCTGCAGTTGCTTCTCTTCTTTCTTTTAATCTCTGGGGGCGAGAGGCAGATACTGATTTCTTTGTAATTTAGGGTTTTGTTGCAGATCATGTTGAGTTGAATAGGGGTGTGGATGCTCATTTTTACTTTATTCATTGTTTGCCTTCCCCAGTCACTTTTGTGTGCTTCTGCCCCCAGGTATTGGGCACCGTTAATTCTTCCTGCAATTAGTATTCATGGTCAGCTAAGCAGAACTAATGCAACAACCGTTTTTACTTTGAAGGTTATATTACATGTTTCCAAGGTCCTGCGGAAGAGGCTGTTTATGAATAAGATATTCTTGACCCTCTCTAGGAATTTAATTTTCCCTTTTCCGAGTTTCCAAGCCCACCTTTTGAATTCTTTAATGTGATTCCTTAGGAAGCACCCAGAGCCAGACAGGCAACAGGATATAGTCAAATCAAAATGCTGTATTTTAAAATGTTTCCTTCTCTGGGGATGCAAGACCAGAGTACATGCTCTGCTTGTCTTAGAGTGGCTGTCTCTTCATTTTACTGGTTCCTTTGATATATATATATATATATAATTTGATATATATATAATTACTATAAATTGCTTCCATAGGAAAAAAATGCTCACTAATTTAAAATAGATTCAAGGAGGGCACTGAGAATTCTGACTTCGGATCATTTCAAAACTATATGCAATTATTGCAGGTAATTTCCCAGATAGCAGAAGCAGCAAGAAATATCCTTTTAAAAAATCTTAAACTTTTTTTTGAAAATAGCAAAATGTGACTTTTTCATACTGAATGCATGACATCAATTAATACTTTAAATGGCCCAACGAGGTCAGAAAATTCATTTAGCTGCTTTGGAAAAATTCTAATGACTCCAAAAACATAAAGCAGACCATTTAGAGTCATTTAAATGTGGTTCAACATAGTGAACACATACTATCTCCCAGCTGTTCAGCTTTTAAAAGGTGCTGACAATACTATTTTGTCTTTTTTGTTTTCTTTTTATATTTCTTATAGTTAAAAATAGCATTGGAGTTTCAACTGATGATCTTCAGAGATTTATATTACATGAAAAAACAAAATCTAGGAAAGAAGTAATATCTGACTTTTTAAGACGATGCCTTTATTTCTTGATTTTTGAATTTTAATGTATAAGATTTTGTTTACATTTTTCTTTTCAAATAAAACCATTTTTTTCAAAATTTTAAAATTTACATTTAATCATTTGGAAACAATGAGTTTTATGACCATACAATTGTATTTCCCATTTTGCTTTTTCCATGAGTGAGCTCTGAGCCCAAATTGTGGCTGGCTTCTAGCAATTTGTAGGATCCTATGGTACAGAACCAGGTGCCTAGACCCTCTATGCCACCCCCGCTGACCCTATTCTTTTCTATTTGTTAATCGTTTTGTTTATGGATTTCTATAAGCCACCTCCCTCCCTCCTCCACCTTTTAAGAAGATAAGGTGAAGTATGTAGAGTGTGATACTAAAAAATCGTCTACTGATAAAATGGCGAAGGACTTCCCAGCCCCTTAATAAGGCCCCATTTTTCTGCTGGAGTTGAGGTCTCCCACCCAAGCATCTGTGCTTCATTTACAGCCCACCCCAGGACCTCACCCAGAGCTGAGCCCTCCAGTGCCCAGTGGGGAGAGTGGTAAAAAAGAGAGGGATGATAAGGTGTCTGAGGAGTGCTTAGCAAGGAGGCTCAGGAAGCTCACTTTCCAAAGGACTCTTAATTGTGCCGGGAGGAAGCAATTCTCCTCTCTGTGAATGAGGTCTTGTGAGTGTCCCAGCTGTGGAACAGGGCCTTGGCAAATGAGAAGGACCTTTCTGGCTGGCAGGTGGGGGTTCTGCACCAGCTCAGGGACCAGAGTCTGCAGACCTTCCTGTGGCAAACTACGCACACACAAATTTATAAACATCCTTTCTCCTCCCTCTTTCCTTCCCTCCTTCTTTCCTATCCATTCTCCTTGTAAGGCAGTTCTCTCTGGAGACTGCATCCACTTGGAGGGAAGGTTGCTGAATCTCGAATTGTCTACTACCCTTGCCTGGTCCGTGCAATGCCCTCACCCCAGGGGAGGAGGGCGGTCTCATTTGAAAAATATCTATTTTCCCTAGAGGATTCACTTTAAGAACTGTATAAACCCACAGTTGCTTCTGAAAGAAAAGTAAAGGAGAGTTTTTGCTCCGAAAATCTGTTTAGTTAATAAGATTCCTAAGCAAACAAACACACGTAAAATGCAAGGCCATTATTTGCTCTGATTAAACATGAAATCTATTCTCTTGCAACATACCAAATGATCATGGTTTTTTCTCCTCCCTGAGGATGCTGCAGATGTGTAATACAGTCCACTGACTGTTCATTTCTAAAAAAAAAAAAAAAAAGCCGTTGGTGGATTTTTTTCTCAAAATGTGTAGTGCGGTCAGGACAGCAGAAATTTCTGACGAGTCAAGTACAAATGATTAAAGCTTGCAATGTAAATCAGTTAACATCTGTAATTTTCCTTGTTCTCCAACGCTATTAGTTATTTCAAGGGTAAGAAAGGATGTTTTACTTAATTTTTCTGAATCTTACTAGGTACCCGTAGCTTAACTTAATGATTTGTATAAGTGATAGTAATTGCTGGGACTACAGTTGAGTATTATTAGCTATAAAATGAACATGGTTATATGTCCAACAGAACTAGCAAGGGACAGAAATGCAGTTGTATCCAAGAGAAAATAATTACAGCAATAATCAGTGTAATTCATGATAATGGCTGAATTGAATTTCACACCATAGCTCCAAGCACTTACATTTAATGAATGTAGTTTGTGCTTGTTTACTAAAAAGGTTTTTAGCAGAAAATCGATAATGTAACTTCAGTGTTTCTAATTGCAAATGCAATTATTTTTTTTTAAAGTAGTGGTTCAATAAGGATTTTGTAGAGAAAATTGAGGTATGTGAGTGCTGCAGATGCTGGCGCTTTAATTAGTTACCTGTACATTAGTGCCATGGTGCCTTAATATCTATTTATTACAACATATTGATTTAAATGGATTTGTATTCAATTTTAAGGCTAGCTAATGTAATGGACATTGAAACTTTTCTGGAAGCATTGGCTGGGATTACAACATGTCACTGGGTAATGAGGCTTTCTTTAAGAGGTGATTTCAGAAATCATTTTACAAACCCAGTGGTGGGGCCATGGAAGGGAGGGCCGGGACACAAGCCAGTTTCCACAGAGCCAGTGGCAGGGCATCTGTGGCCTTTGGTAAACAGGAGCTGTGTGGATTTATATAGTCCTTAGAGATTCTTTTTTACTTGGCTTAACTTCTGTTTATATCTTTTCCCAGTCCAAGATATGCCTAAAATGGTTATTTTGGAGTTGATGATCTTCTCCACAGTAAAACTTGTTGATAGACTTCTGAGTTTTGGGATCCCCAGCCAGTCTAGCCTGACCCCCTTATTTTGAAGCAGCTGAGGGAAAGTGCATCACCTCAGATCTCAGGACTTGGAGTCAGCCAGTCAACTCTAGGTCCCCTGTCATGATTCATGCTGATGTTAGGTGGATTTGCATTCTCTGTCTAACTGAATCTCTTGCTCAAAACTGACCCTGAGCCTAACCTTCTTTCCCCACTTATACAGCCATTGTCATCATCGCACCACTACTATCATCATCACTACCACCATCATCACACCACCACCACCACCATCATCATCACTATCATCATCACACCACCACCACCATCACCACCACCACCATCACACCACCATCACCATTATCACACCACCACCATTGTCATCACCATCACCATTATCACACCACCACCATTGTCATCACCATCACCATTATCACACCACCACCATTACACCACCCCCACCATCATTACCATCACCATCATTACACCACCACCATCATTACACCACCCCCACATCTTTACCATCACCATCATCACACCACTACCATCATTACACCACCCCCACCATTACAATCACCATCATCACATCACCACCACCATCACACCATCGCTATAATTACCACCACCATTATCACATCACGACCATTATCATCACCATCATCAACATCATACCACCACCATCATCATCACATCCTCTTCCTTGATGTCTTATCTCCATGGCGAGTACACTGGATGTAGAATATAGTCTTGCTGGGTACTACGGGAGCTTTATCCCAGTAGAAGGAATGAAGACTAGCTCTTGATAAGTTGAAAATCCCTTAATAGCCTACATTCTAAATACAATATTCATTGTACCAGGGGTTTCTAACCTTGCTTTGATGATATCCTAGTGTCACTGTCTCGAAACCAAATTAATTTTGGACTTGAGTATTTAGAGTTGGGAGAAGGAGTGGGATTGTATATTATTATAACCAACATTGATATGCTGTTGAATTCCAAAAGAACATTTTATTTCTTTTTATTTTTTCTAGAGACAGGGTCTTGCTGTGTCACCCAGGCTGGAGTGCAGTGGCAGGACCACAGCTCACTGCAGGCTCCAACTCCTGGGCTCAAGTGATTCTCCTGCCTCAGCTTCCCAAGTAGCTGGGACTACAGAGGTGTGCCACCATGTCCAGCTAATTTTTCTATTTTTTATTTTGTAGAGATGGGGTCTTGCTATGTTGCCCAGGCTGGTCTTGAACTCCTGGCTTCAAGTGATCCTCTCACCTTGGCCTCCCAAAGTGCTGGGATTATAGGCATGAGTCACTGTGCCCAGGCCCAGAAGGTTTTAAAGTTCTAACTGACACAATATTGGTAGGGGTCTATGTGAGAAGCAGGCATATCTACAAACCTGAGCTCCAACAGAGTCTTTCATCATGGTTTCGTTAAAAATTAGCTCCTGGCAGGAGACTAGTTGAGTTTCTGAACCACGATGACCAGGCCTAGGGTGCTAGCTTTTCAGAGGACGGTCCCCCTACTCTTCAGGTGCCAGCTGGGCTCCTACCACCTCCAGGAAACCTTTTGTAAGAACACAGGGCCCATGAATCACTCCCTCCTCTGGTTTCCTATGGCACATCAAATGAGGGACACTTACTCAGCACTTCCGATATACCATGCACTATGCTAGGTGCAGCACAAGTTGTAAAAGTCTCCTACTTTTACAACTCTTTGAGCCAGGCAGTATTGTTATTCCCATTTTCTAGATGTGAACACTGAGGCTCAATGAGGTCAATAGTCCAGACAGAGATGGCTAGAAAGTCAGTGAAGGAACTGACTAGATTTCTGTCTGTTTTTCCCTTCCTCCCTCCACCCCTGGTATCCTGCTCATAAACCCAATGGTGGGTAAGTGAATAATGTCAAGATGCAGTTGAAAGTGACTTGGTTATGTCTCTCTTTGCACAGAGAGCACGCTGCCTTCTGTGTCAGGTGTGAGCTCCTGCACTCTCCCTGGGGTCTGAAGGCTGAGGCGTGTGGCCAGAAGCTTCTACACAGGCCCATCCCAGAGTGTGGAGACCATGCTGGTCTCACGTGCATGCGAGCACACGCATGTGACTTCTACCTTCAAGCACCTGCCAGAGAGTAAGTGAGAGAGATGACCGGGTGCATAGCAAGCATTTGGCCAGAGCAGGATGATGGGGTGGGAAGAAGGGCTCAAGACCCACCAACACATCAACTGTGTGCCCCTGGGAAGGGCCTTCACTTCCGGAACCTCAGTTTGCAAGTCTGCAAAGTGGAGCTAATGATCCTTGTCCTGACTTCCTCCTGGGCTTGTTGATAAGGCTTCTTGCATTTCGGAATCTTTAAAGTGCTTGGAAAAGGTAGGGAATCCATCTAATTAAGGAGGAGGAGAAAAAAAGCCACCAGAGGAATCAGGTTTCTGGTATCCGATTTAATCCAATCCATAGGAAAACAGCCCAAGGGTGCCCCATCGTTTGCCATCCCTAAGGAGGAAACAATCTAGTCCTCTGATAGGTGGAGTCGTTCATCTCTGCAGTAAAAAGCTAATGCTTAGTCTAGGTTTATTCATCCTTTTTGGCACATAGGGTATATACAATATGGCTCCATGGAGCCAACCAGGAGCCTCTGCCTGGTGGAATGATCTGTGTGCCAGGCTGGAAGAGACAAGACACTCTAACTGTTTGACCAACAAATGTATAGAAAATAGTGGCCAGTAAGTAGCAATTACGTAATAATCTTATCCAAAGAAAATGTGGGCTCAAATTAAGATGATTTCACCGGGAAAACATTAAGGTATACAAAGAATTCTTAATAAATAGAAATAAATAGTGCAGGGTTTGTGCCATGGTGATTTTCGATGGTTATCTGCCCTCGCCGCTGCTGCTCCGGCTGCATCTTCCGCGGGGCTCAGCGCAGCATTTTGCTCTACAAAAACAACTAGCTCCTTTCCAGCCAATGATTACTTGTAATTATGCTTTCCCCTGCTATTATTCTAATAGACCTGTCATGTTGCTCAGAGGACTCTGGCATTTGGAATATACGACGGCTTTTATGGATGGACTGCTGGAACACTTAATATAGCTCTATTTTTGAATTATCAAGTTCTATCCTTTTGAAGTCTGTGTTACTGGAACTCCTATTTATGAGATGTGCTGTGCTTAAAGGTTTGCTATTGATGAAGAGGTCCAACAGAGCCTTTATCGTAAGTACGGCAGCATTCTCCCTGAGAGATAAATAGCCGTGCTAAAAGGTATGCTGTGTACCTAGGCTGCAAATTACTAGCCAAGTACCTCATAACAGTATACTTCAAAAATACCTTTATGCTTCTTGTTTGTTCTCTTTTCCATAGAGATGAATGACATTTCTTAAAACACAGAGGGGTGGAAGTGTGTTGGTCATTGTTGGTCATCGACATTAATTGAGTTTGAGGAACATGTTTGTTCTGGCACAGGGTGTCTGAGTAGATGCACGAACGTGGCTTACATCTCCTGTGCTTGCTGTTGTGAGAATTTGCTTTTCTTTATGTTCCTTTAACCTAAAGGTGGACTAGGTCGGATGCAGGCACTTTTTGGATGGGAAAGAGGGTTTATGAAAAAGTGTAATTCAGGCAGTGGTGCTTGTTCTGGAGAATTCGAAGAGCACCGTTGGGGGCAGAGCAAGGGCCCACAGCTTTAGGGTGGTGTGGGCAAAGAGTAGGTGCAATGTTCTCCATCCAGCAGGCAGAGGTCTTAGAAAGGGGAGGCCTGATACAGAAGCTGGCATGAAGAGTGGTCCCCAAAGCTCTGATTATCTGGGCAATTTGACAGACATTAGGTCAGGTCGGAGTTTTCTTCAGCAGCTCAACCAGCTTGTTTTTTTGTGGGCCCAAAGGTGGAGGCCCTTTTGGACAGTACAGGCACTGTTTTTGGCCCTGGGCAGCAATCATATGGAAAGACACATTGTGTGGTTGGATTGTGAGTAGGAATTTGGGGAAATGTGTGTCTCCCTTATGTTATACAGAAATGTATTCAAGAGACTCCAAGCTGCTAGCAAGCATCCCAGAAGCAGACATAACCACCTTGGCAGCCAACATTGCAAACACAGAGGCAGGACTATGGAGCAGCTTTTGACTAGGTTGCAAGAATTTATATCCATTCCCCAAAGAAGGTAGGCTGTTGCCCCAGAGTGTTTGCCTGGTGTTTTTCGTTTGGAACTTCCATGCATCAGAACCTCGACTACACACTCTCTGTCTAATTCATCTTCACCCACATGTTTTACCATTACAGATAGCCTTCCCCCTAAGCTTGTCTATTTACTAGCTGGTGTGACAGATGACAGCTACTCTGAGCCATGCTAGATGGCATTTGTATGGCTCTGGTGCCAGAAGCATTCTAAGAGCCGGTGTTGCATATTTATTGATCTTCATATTCCCAATAATCTGATGCCCGTCACATTTGACAACATTATGTGGAGAGGTCAGCTAGATGGGGCTAATGAAACTGTTTCCAAGATGGATGTTGTTTTCCACAACATTACCCTTGCAAATAGCTGTCAGTGGGGTATTTCACTGTCGGGCTAGGCATTTGAGAACGCTTTTTCTTTTTTTTTTTAAATAGTTGATGTTAACATTAAACAAAACCTGAAGCCATTAAATCTTAGTATTTATATACAATAGAAAACATGGAAGCCCTGGCATCTTTCCAAATGAAAATCTTATTAACAGACATGGTGCTTGTGGCAAAGTCCTCAGCAATTGGAGATTGGCTTGGCTGTCTGAAATGTTTGACGGATTAGCCGGAGATGATATGAAGGACCAAATGGGAAACGGCTGAAGTCTGCAGGATTATACCGGCAAATAGAAAGCCTTGCTGCAGTCCAGAGGCAGGCGGCACTTGTATGACTGTTTCTAAGCGCCTACGCTGCTGTGAGCAGCCAGCACAAAATGCACTTGGTTTAGATAAAGATTTACAAGAAAAGAGAAAAGAAGGAAGAAAGGAAAGAAAGAGGGAGGGAAGGAAAGAAGAAAGACAAAAAGAGAGGGTTTGCAAAGAGGACCTAATATAACGAAATGCTTCCCAGGAATTAATGACACTGGAAATGTGTTGGGAGCAGTAATGAAAATGATAAAGACAGATTTCCTGCACCTGAATCCAGAGCCCTGCAAAAGCCCTGCAAAGGGGCATTTAGGGGCTTTGCCCACTGTCTATCCTGATGGTTACCATGTTGGACAGTGATTCTCATGGCTCTTTCTCATGAATCTGTGCTGGTTTAATTCCAGGTGGATATTTAATCGGTGAAAATGCGTCAAGTAGTTGTAAGCACCTGCCTGCCAATGCAATTTTTGAGAACTTTGTTGCATATCTTAATAGGGCCACTGAGGACTTTGAATCCTTTAAGGAAAGCATAGTAAATCTTCAGTCTGAAATGTAATGTTTCACAGAGCCATGTCTATTGAGTGGATTTCTTCATAGCAATGTTCTTCTTCCAACTCTACCATTAAGCGGACACAAACAGGGGTACATAATAGAATTAATAATACTTGGCTACTGGCTTATCCAGAACTTTCTCAACAATGAACTCATTTTTCCAGTGCTAGCATTTAGGAGCATTAACTCACCACGTTGCTGACAGTCACAAACATTGAAGAACTTCTCAGCTTGTTTATTTGTGGGGTGGAAGGAAGAATGTTGGAGAAGAGACAATTAACTATTGTGCCTTTTTCTTTAGTGGCTCTCAGTACCTCTTCCCATTAAATCCTTCTTCAGGTTATGCCTTTTGCATTGTGTCAAATGAAGAAGTAGAAAAGAATTGTTGAGTTCAAGAGCAGTGAAGTTCAGTGCTGGGCAGATGCTTATGGTTTTTTTAGATGGAAAGCTTGTTTCTTTTTCATCCTCCACCTCCTCCACCCTCACGGAATATATATATATATAAAAATGTATATATACACACACATATATTTTTTATATATACATATATATAATATGTACATATATGTATGTATATGTATATATATGTATATATATAAATATGTGTGTATATATATATATATATACAGTTAAGTTCTCTTTTTGGTGAATACCTAAAAGTAGTAAGGGAAACAAAGTCAGGCAAAGGTGGAAGTCAACTCCAAGTAAGGCAGAGTGGTAAGCATCCTGCCTACAACTTAAGAGACAGAATTCTCATTAAAAAAAAAAAAACACCATCAAAAAGTAATATGTGAGAGATGCAAGTAAAGCTACCCTAGGTAGCTTTAATTTAGGCATGAGCAAATCATATGGATAGTAGTTGCTATAGTAACTAGTAGACAATATGGTGTTTATGTTGCTATTGAGATATCTTGTACTTTACCAAAATAAGGGGAAAAAAAGACTTCCAGAAGCATGCCAACACTACATGAAGGGAACCTTTCTCATAAACATTTTTACTTCTCCCATTTTGGTGTTTATTTATAATAAAATGAGTATCCACAATTAAGTACAGCTCATGGGTTGGGTTGCTGCTGTTATTAATGTTTTTCCTAACTGAGATGTCCCTTTAAAAGCCCTGTCCCTGTGGCACAGCTGGGGGCACCCTGGCCGCCATCTTGGATGGTTTCCAGGAGAATTCTGGGATTCCACATGACATGCTGTGAGGTGTAGACCAACATGAGTCTGTTGAAGCCAGACCTAAAGACCAAGAATGCTAGAGGATTCAGGGCAGAACAGATGCGGTCAGAGGTTGTAATTTTATGCATTTATGATGTGTTTGGTAGTTAACAGAATTTTGAAACATGTTTGAAGTTCTTTCTGGAGATAGTTAAGATGTTTCAAAGGGGGCTTGTGCTGGAATGCAGTTGTCTCACATGTAAGCTGCAGCGGATGGAGAGGCAGTGGGGAACACAGGGGAGTGGGGAGGTGCCGTTTTGCTGCGGGTGCTTGGCTGGTGGACTCAGATAACTCAGGTCCCAATTTGGGTTTAGAGACCTGAGAGCTAATTCGATTGCAGTTCACCCAGGAGTTGCTCTGACTTTTCACAGCTATAGAGCACCAATTTCAAAGCTAGGTTGGGAAATCTGAGGGTGCTTCCAGTGCATTCAAATTCTTTTTTTTTTTTTTTTTTTTGAGACGGAGTCTCGCTCTGTCACCCAGGCTGGAGTGCAGTGGCGCAATCTCGGCTCACTGCAAGCTCCGCCTCCCGGGTTCACGCCATTCTCCTGCCTCAGCCTCTCGGAGTAGCTGGGACTACAGGCGCCCGCCACCACGCCTGGCTAATTTTTTGTATTTTTAGTAGAGACGGGGTTTCACCGTGGTCTCGATCTCCTGACCTCGTGATCTGTCCACCTCGGCCTCCCAAAGTGCTGGGATTACAAGCGTGAGCCACCGCACCCGGCCACATTCAAATTCTTAAAGCAAAACTGATGTATATTAATTTAATTTAAAAATGTATGTCAAAATAATTTCTAAAAGGCAAACAAAAATTGTATGTCAGGCTTTCTGGCATTTGAGATGGAAAAGGGGATTCTTAAGAAATGGAATGGAGAGGTAGGGTTCACCATGCCTAAGTCATGGGAGTCATGGAAACAAAGACTGAACGCACTGAGATGTCTTGCTTCTGCACACACTTTTCTTAGCACACATCCCTATGCGGTTCTCTGTTTATAATGCATCACAGAATAGAGGAGCAAGCATTGCTTTGGAGCTGGAAAACCTGAGTTCTAGTTCCAATTCTGCCATTTCCTAGGATTGTGGCCTAAGGGAAGCAATCCATTAATATTTCCCATTTGGGAAATGCCCCTAGTAATACCCCCTTGGTCAGCTGGGGCTGGATTAAGTCGAGCGCAGAACACTTGGGTGACATATCTGGGGAGCTCCACCTCTCCACAGCTGTTCTTTAATCCTTACTCCTGCTTTGGCTATTCCTGGCTGTGGGTGAGTCATTTGATTTCTCTGGCCTCAGCTTTCTCATCTGCAAAGTGGTATCATTGGCCCTGCCAGCCTCAGAGGCCCCTGCTGCTCCTCACATTCTGCGATCATATGGCACGTGCTTTTCCAGGCTCCTCAATGCTTTCCCTTATGGAATGTGTGCAGAGAACTCTTTACTCTTCATGATTAAAATGCCTCTTCTTTTCTTGGATTTGAAGAGCTGCTCAAATGAAAAGTTGCTTTGAAATGAAGTCATGCCTATACTATAGACAAAGCAGAAGAAATCATCAATTTGAGCATTTTGCTTTTAGGCTGAAAATGTTCCCACTTTATAAATGAAAAGTTGGATTTTTTTTTCCCCAGAGTTTGTGACCAATGCAAGGCCTCATGACCCTGAGTATTTTGATGGCCTCTATCGGCTATAGTTTATACTCCAAGAGGGTTCACAAGAAGGAGGGAGGCCCAAGGAAAAATGTTTAAAGGGTGAGGCCAGTGAATCTTTACTCAATTACTGTTATAACAAACGCTGCATCACTGGAGAAACAGATGATGAGCCAAGAACATACAGGAGGTGGGAAGGAGGAGGAGGAGCTGGAGGGGGAGGAGAAGAGGGAGAGGGAGAGGGAGTGGGAGAAGGGTCGAATTGCTTGAAGAGCAGTATTTAGTCACCTGGTCCATAATTCCAATCCCTCTCCCAAGCCTCAGGACGTGAGATGCTTCAGCACCTCATCCAGGCGAAACTCATTAGACTGTGAAGTAAGGCGAGTAAGAATCAATTTTTTGTCTAGCCTCAGAAATTATTTGGAATAATATGTCAAGATGGTTATCTTCCCTGTTGAAATTGGCTTGAAAAGATCAGAATTTCTTTAGATATTTATGAGATTTCCACGAATCTCCTGGCTCGCTACACACGAGCGTGACTACACAGGTGCCTGGAGAATGTATAGGCGGCCGCACACATTTATTTTTACAGAGGGTAATTATTACAGTCTCTCCTCCCAGAAATGAGCCTTTTGTTTTATGTTTTCAGCAAGAACTTGTGAAATATTAAGATATTTTACTGCCTTAATGTTCTGAATTGTTTGCCTCTCCATTTTGCAATCTAAAACTCATTAACAGTTGAACAATTTAATCAGAATGAATCAAATTGTGAAATGGATACACGGGCAGTTCACATAGCCATAAAGCATGGCTGAAACTTTTCTGAACAGCTTAATAAAACTTAGAAGGCAGCAGGAAATAAATGATGATCCTGGACAATATCAGGGTAAACGGAACCTGGAGCCATGAACCTGGTAATTGTTCTTCCTCACTCAGCACATTTGCCAGGCCTTGGTCTTAATTCATAGGATGGACCAATGATTAGAGGGATTTAAGTTGCCAGTCTTTCTGTAAAAGATTTCTGTTTATAATGGGCATGATCTGGGAAGCCAAGTGAACGTCCGTACATTAACCCTGACTTTAATTCCAGGAGTGTTCTTTCATTACAATTAGACCCCAGGGAGGCTGGGGCGGGGCGGACGGGGGCTTTGGCTCCTTGTTTTTAGGAAAGACTTCAATTTCAAGAGTGACCTTGTCATTGTACTTTAAAAATTTTATCTATCGCAGAATGCTCTCTGCAGAGGCAGCTATGGGTGTTTTGTGGAAGTAGGTACTTGTTTTATTTGGGTTGTACCCACATCAAATACTCTGAATTGTCTGGCAGAGTCAGCGTATTATGCATTTGGGTTCATGGCCATCAGTAGGGTGACCAACTTGACCTGGATTGTCCAGGGCTTTCCCTGTTTAGCACTGAAAGTCCTGCATCCTGGGAGCCCACTGAATCTCAGGGAAATTGGGATGGTGGCCTAAGAAAAGTCCCATGCCAAGATATTTCCCGGCCTCAGTGCCTGAAATCATTCTCCCTCCCAATGCCAGAATTTTGCTTACAACTTATTAAGCAGATTTATATAATACCCATAATAATATCCAGAATTATTATACATTTCCTTGTTCATAATTTTTATCCCATCTTCTTCTGAGGATGAACTGAAGTATCTCTTTGGGATTCCAGTATATGCCTGGGCATTTGAGGTTTCCCCATCTCTATATTGTCAGTGAGATCTTAATTTTTAATTTCTTAACATTATAAATTCAAATTGCACCCCCATACCATGCCTGTTTTATTTTTGTAATTTCCACCAGCAATCCACCATTCCTGTCCTGCACAGGCTTAGGTGGCTCCAGATCAAGACAGTTCCAGTCTTGTCACTTTGGTTTCTTTCTCATGATTAAGCTTTTGCCTCCACCATTGTTCAGACAGACATGGGCTTTTCTTGGGTTTTTTTGCAGATAGACATGGGCTTTTACACAACCATTCTTACTCTTTTGACTGGTCAATGAGATGAATCCTGACTCCACCACCTCCTAACTGTGTCTCAGAGGGTAAATGCTGCCCCGTGTTAGGCCTCACTTTTCTCACCTGTGAAGTGGAGATGGTAAGACTGATGCTGTAGGGTTGCCATATGGATGGCAAATAGACAGGTACAACCCATGAGGGTTAAGTGCTTTGGTGTTTGAGAGCATGCCTGCTGGCACTGACCTGGCCAAGTCGGCCTGGGGCCCATCAGCTACTGATCTGAACATGCTGATTCTAGTGTAAGCACAGACTCTTTCCATGATTTCCATGGGAAACTCATGGCCCATGGCCAGAGAAAGGGTCAACTCACTTCTTCATGAATGATTGCTGGGCTTGCAGAATGTTTCAAATTCAAAGTCAGGTTGATTGTTGTATAAAAGTTCGTATGTGGAATAATTTCATAGTTCCCTTACTTGAGATTTTGGTCTACATGGGTTTACTTCTGAAAGTTTTTTCTAATTAATCTCTATATTGAATTAAAGTGATATATATTATTTCTGTTTGTTTAGTGGCTACTCAACATTTTAATGTGCATACTTATATTAACAAATGAAGTTTCTTTATCCTTCTTCTAAATAATGGGAGGTCATTAGAACATTACCTATCAACCAGCAGTAACAATTAACATTTGGTAATGTTATTTCATCTACCCCTCTCATTGCTACTGTTGTTTCTGTTGCTATTATTATTATGGGATATTTTATAGCAAATCTCAGAGATCATGTCATTTCACCTAGAAATACTTGGCTAACAAGAACTTTTTCCCTGTTAATATAATCACTATACTGTTATCACAGTAAACAAAATTAATAATAATATTTTAATATGATCTCCTGTCCCCTGCATATTTAAATTTTCCTAGTTGTCTCAAACTTTCTTTTTACAGATGTTCTGTTTGAATAAGTACCAAATAAGTTTCACATATCACATTTGATATTTTCTTAACTAAAGTCCACCCTTCCCCCATTTTAATTAATTAATTAATTATTTTTTAGCCATTTGTATTTTAAAGAAAATGTAAAATGCACAATGGTGCACATTTTGCCAGTTGCTTCTTTTTGGTGTCCTATAGCTTATTCTTCTATTTCCTGAAGTACTGTGAACCAGCATTTAAATTCAGTAATTATTTTAAATTCAAGACTTTCTGGGTTATAACACTTTGGAGATACTGCCAGATACTGAATGCATCACATTGAGAAGCACAGAAATGTCTGCTGTCCTACTTTATTCATTGATCAACATTCAGGTGGTATCAGCTGAATCTCTCACTTAGGAAGTCAAAACTTTCGTTTAATGCTTGTTTACTGCAAAATGCACAGAAAACATACATTACATAAAACTTACCATTTTAACCATTTTTAAGTGGTTTTAAGCATACTCACAATGTTGCAACCATCACCACCATCCATCTCCAGAACTTTTTCATTATTCCTGCTGTGGTTTCAATGTGTCCCCTTCAAGATTCAGGCTCCACCTCTTAATACTGCCAATGTGACAGTATGAGGGCACAGTGTCCCTGCCCTTTGGAGGATGTGGCAACAGGGGGCCATCTTGGAAGCAGAGAGCAGCCCTCATCAGACAACCAAACCTGCTGGTGCCTTGATCTTGGTTTCCCAATCTCTAGGACTATGAGAGAATAAATTTCTGTTCTTTATAAATTACCCACTCTCAAGTATTTTGCTATAGCATAATGGACTAAGGCAATCCCCAAATGAAACTCTGTACCCATTAAACAACTCATTATTCCCTCCTCCCCCCCGCCCCTGGCAACCACTATTCTCTCTCTATAAATGTGACGACTCCAGGTACCTCATATGAGTGGAATCATACAGCATTTGTCCTTTTTCTGTTGGCTTATTTCACTTAGCATAATGTCTGTAAGGCTTATCCATGTTGTTGCATATGACAGAATTTCCTCGTTCTTTAAAGTTGAATCACATTCCATTATATGTATGTACCACATTTTATCCATTGATGGGCACTTGGCTTGCTTCTACCATTTGGCTATTGTGATTACTGCTGCTATCAACATGGGTGTACTCACTTACTGCTTTTGTCATTCACTTATGATATTTGTTTAGATCCATTAATTCATTATGGGTTACAAAATGGTGATTTTCTAATATTTTCTCTTTACCAATTTTCAGGATAATGAAGTGATAGATCAGTATTCCACAAAGGTGACCCATTTTTTTTTAAACCAACTTTTTTTTTTTTTTTAAATAGCTCTCCGGGTTGGCTTCTGTATCCTTAGACACAATTCCAGTAGCCTTTTATCACTACTTTGTTTCCTGGCAGAAGAAGATGTACCAAGCTAATATTGTACATTTTCTACCCATCCCTCAAATCCATCACTTCCCCAGTAAGACCTGGTTCCTTTGGGATGGTATTTAGAGACTGTATCTGGGCACTTGGTGTGCTCATTACTAGGGGATTGTCATTGTTTCCAGGTTTTTCAGTAAACAGAGCTAAAATATGTATTTTTTAAAAGATAAATTATGAAGTCATACTGATATTTTAAATTCAAATTTAGAGTCACAGTGTTTTTACTTCTTTGATTCTATATTGTATCTCTTTTATGATGAAAATCTTCTTTTAGATTAACATAATTATTTATTTTATCCTAGACTGTATTACTAGTGGCTTCAAAATAACCTTAGCAATATTTATGTGATAAATAAGCTATTGAAACAGTTTAAGACTTCTTTTCAGTTCTTTTTGTCCTCAAATTATACCTCATTAGGGATACACAGTCAAAACACAGTGCTTTAAAGTCAGTTAAATTGCTTCGTGTGTCTACACCACCAATCTGATAGGTAGTTAGGTTCATTTGTTTCAGTGTTTTTTCAATTTTTAGGATTTCTTAGAAAGATTTTTTTAAGCATGAAAACATTGCTAATAATTCTAAACTGAAAAATGAAACTAAAAACCTCAAACCATATAATAGGGGCCCTCTACATAAATCTTGCTTCCATCTTTTTTTTCTCTCTATTGCATTTCTTACTTCCTTCTATTCGTAATCATTTCCATTAGTTTTTGGTTTACCCTCCCATTATTTCTTTTTGGAAATATAAGCAAGCAAGCACGTGCACACACACACACACACACACACACACACACACACAGTCTTTTCTTAGTCAAAAGATAGCATACTTTTTAATGTGCATGATACTGCATTGTGATATCACTCTAAGTGTTGGGCATTTGAGTCATTTGTATCATTTAGCTATTAGAATAAAAGCTGAAATCAATAGTTTTGTGCTTACATGGCTTTGTATTTTTTTCTTGTGTATCTTTGGCATAGATTCTGAGAAATGGGATTGCTGGATAAATGGTAACTGCGGAGCGAATTTGTTAGATAGCGCCAGTCCCCCTCCACAAGGATTGTCTCATTTCATACCCCCCACCACATCAATGTCTGAGCTGCCTATTTGTCCACAGCATCATCAACAGAGTGTACTGTGGCACCGCCTTAGCTACTGGAACAGTTACGATATTGTTTTCTTTTAAGATTCCCATACCATGTGGATAGTACAGATTTGAACACCTCACTTACGCATGCTTGGGCTTTTGATTTCTGAGAGGATGGAGGAAATTTCCCCACTACCCAGAGTCTCATCAAATAGCATTATTTCGTTGTTTCTTCCTAAGGTGGGAATTTTCTAGTCCCATTTGGGTGGACGGGCAGCCTTATTAGGGCTCCTCTATTGTATCGTGTCTTTTCTTCTTTTGAGACTGGGTTTCACTCTTATTGCCCAGGCTAGAGTGCAATAGCAGGATCTCAGCTCACTGCAACCTCTACCTCCTGGGCTCAAGTGATTCTCCTTCCTCAGCCTCCTGAGTAGCTGGGACTACAGGCATGCACCACTGCACCCAGCTAATTTGTATATTTTTTGTAGAGATGGGGTTTTACCACGTTGCCCAGGCTGGTCTTGAACTCCTGAGCCCAAGCGATCTGCCCACCTCGGCCTCCCAAAGTGCTAGAATTACAGGCATGAGCCACTGCGCCTGGCCATATTATGCTGTGTTTTAGTCCAGGATTCCTTTTCGGTGTGGGCCAAGGCCCAGACCCCCGCCCTCATCCGGGTAGTCTGCCCTCAGCCCTGAGCTGTGGAGCTTATGTCTGGATCCAGTACCCTCTTGGGCCCCAAGCTGTCTGCTTCTGTGTTTGCCATTCTGGTTTTAAGTGACCTCTTCAGCACCTCGAGATTTCCTTTTCTTTCTTTAGAGTGTATCTGTGTATTACATTTTTCGGGAGGCTGCATTTTACCCGGCATTTCTAAGTATAACGAGTGGGAGAGAGTTCTTCAGAATCTTCTTGTCTTCTTGTTGCTGGAAGAAATGTGATCCAGATTTACAAAAATTATACCAACAGGGGGAAGTAAAATGGGAATTGAGAGTGATTATTTGGTATGCAAAATTTCCTTTAAGGAAGGACTTCTAGAGTGTCCAAACAAAACTTTTACCTTTAACCAAAATTGAGTCTATAAATATTGCACAGAATGGGGTGTGACTGTTTTGTGAAGGGGCTGTCTCGGACCTGGCTGTGAGGAGTCTGGGCCATGGGCTCACAAATTTCTGCATTGCAGCCTGAGGAGAGGAAAGTCAATCACTAAATTATCCTTTTGGCCTTATTCCAAAGTCCAAACTCCAAACACACCACAAAACATATTGTACAAGATAGTCCTCTGGGAGGACTAGATCATGAAAAGAAAAGAAACCAGGATTATCCCTAATGGGATAATTAGGAAAGAAAATCCTTTAGTCAATACTGCTTAATTTCCTTTAAAATTCCTAGTTGCCTTATTAACAATATAATCAGTGCCTTCTGATAATTTCTAACACGACCTAGAGTTGACCTTTCCCCTTTCAAATGTGTACAGGGCTGAGCATGGTGGCTCATGCCAGTAATCCCAACACTTTGTGAGGCTGAGATAGGAGGATCACTTGAGGCCAGGAGTTCGAGACCAGGTTGGGCGACTTAGTGAGACCTCATCGCTCCAAAAAAAAAAAAAAAAAAAAAAAAAAAGAATAACAAGTCTACAGATTTGCCTAGCTTTTCCAGTTCGATTTGACCCTCTGCTGGGATTGGACATTTTCCCTTTCTTTGCTGTTGTGGTTAAGTTTGTGTGGTTTTCTCAGTTTTATCTTCTAAAACCCCAGCTATTCTAAGTGTTGGACTCTGTTGGCTGTGGTTTTCTGCCAGAAATCACTTTAGACTGGAATCAGCCGAAATAGTAGAGAATGGAATATAATGTTGAGGTTTGCTATGGTATGAGATTAGCTCAGCTGAGACAATGAGAATGGCAGCTCACTGATGATTCATTTTATAAATAGGGAACAAATTTTGGTGTTATTTGCTGCTTCGTCCCCCTCAACTACCAGCTTGTACCCTTTTCAGGTGTGGAACTTTTAAACCTGGCTTTAGAAGAAGGGTTTTTGAAAATCACCTCTAGCCTGGACAATTCCTAATTGGTCTTCCCTCCTCTGATTTCTCCCATTTTTACAACATCATAAATGAACAGGCCAAAAGGAAAACTCTACCTTTTCTAAACAAAGGCCTGTCTGTTACATCACTTTCCTGCATAAAACCCTTTGGTGAGTCCCCTAAAGAGTCAAGTTGAATCGCCTAACCTGGCATTCAAGGCCTCTGAATGGGGCCTGACCACTGTCTCCTCTTCCATCTCCCACTCCCCAACCCTAGCTGGCAGCCCACATTCTTTCATTCCTCCCAGCCTTGGTTTATGGCTCTTCTCTGGGCCTGTGACAACCTTCCCATCAGAGGCCATGTAATTAAGCCTTGACATGTGAGACCACACGGGGACCAAGAACAGTTGTGCCAGGACTCTTGGTTTACTGGTTTTGAACTTTGCTCTGTGATGACTCTGTGACTTTACATCCCATTTGTACAGACTTGCTTAGTTTTTCTAGCTTGACTTGACCCTCTGCTGGGATTGGACCTTTCTTCCCTTTGCTGTTATGGTTAAGTTTATGTGTTAACTTGACTGAATATGGGGTTCCCCAATATTTGGCTAAACATTGTTTCTGGGTGAGATCAGCATTTACACTGGAGGACTCGGTAAAGGAGATGACCCTCCTCAATGTGGGGGGCATCCTCCAATCCATTGAGGGCCTGAATAAACAAAAGGTGAAGGGAGAATTTGTCCTTTCTTCCTGTTTGAGTGGAGGCCTTGGTCTTTCACCTTCAGAATAGGATTTACACCATCAACTCCTCTGGTTCTCAGGTCTTTGGTCGCGGAATGAACTACATTACTGGCTTATCTGGGTCTCCAACTTGCAGTTGTGGGACAGTCTCTAGGAGCCAATCTTCATAATACATCCCTTTCTACATAGCTCTATACAGTTGGCTTTGTGTATCCATGGGTTCCACATTCATAGATTCAACCAACCATCCAACCAAAAATACATTTGTGGGATGGGGAAGCCGAGGATAGGGAGAATAGGAGGGCGGTTTCTTCCATGCTGTTCTTGCGATAGTAAGGGAGTTCTCTTGAGATCCGATGGTTTAAAAGTGGCAGTTTCCCCTACATGCACTCTCTCTCCTGCCACCTGGTGAAGAAGGTTCTTGCTTCCCCTTTGCCTTCTGCCACGATTGAGTGTCCTGAAGCCTCCCCAGCTATGTGGAACTGTGAGGCAATTAAACCTCTTTATCCTTCATGTATACACCTATATTTATAAAAATTACCCAGTGTCAGGTAGTATGTTTATAGCAGTGTGAAAACGAACTAATACACTATGGGACTTGAGCATCTGTAGATTTTGGAGTCTGAGGGGAGTCCTGAAACCAATCCTTGAGGATACTGAGGGACAGCTGCACATCCTGCTGGTTCTGTTTCTCTGGATAATCCTGACTAATACATCTCCTTGAAAATTCCTACCTGCCTTTTGGTGCTCTGGCTCCCAGAGCACGTCCTCCAATTCGCTTATCTCCAAGCATTTGCCACATGGAATTGTGAACATTCTCTAATTTCTGCCTGGCATACATTTCAAAGGAGGCATTCTGCCTGATAAGAGCAAATTGATTGGTGACAAGAACCAATGAAAGAATAAATTCAGACAGGATGTTTTCAGTTAGGTACCATTTTGCCTGGAAGAAGTTGGACCAGAGGATCTCTGGAGCCCCCTCTAGCTGTGTGATGGAAGGAGGCAGATTTTACCCTATCGGCCAGTTTATTATGCACATTCTGCTACAAAAGTTAGGCTAGTCTCCTAGACTAAAAGTATCAGAGGGCCAGAGACTGGAACCTCTCAGTATTCCACAAGGGGCATTGTTCCTGTTAGAGAAGATACTGAGTTGATGAATAAATCAATGAGAATATGTGAAGGAACAAAGGAAGATTCATTGCCATGATAAAAAAAAATTCTATGGAAATTTCTGGAAAGGATTAAAGGACCTGTATGAACATGATGGGCAGTGCGAGATTATTTCATTATTAGGAAAGAGGTCGAGCTGAGCCATGTGTGCAGAAGAGACAACTGTAGGCTGAGTGAAAAGAGAAATGGAGTTAAGGGGTCTGGGCTCTGCTACATTGTGACCTTAGGTCATCTGTGTCGAGCTGCATAGCTGACCATCTGTCTGCCCATCCATCTACCCAAACATTTATCTATCTGCCCAATCGTCCATCCATCCATCCAAACAGCTATCCATCTGTCTGTTCATCCATCTATCCACCTGTCCGTCTGTCCATTCGTTTATCTGCTCATCTGCCTCTCCACGCATCCATTCCATCCAAACACCTGTTCATCTATCCATCCTTACCAAACACCCACAGTATACTAGGGATTAGAAATCCAAATATGACAAAGACACAGTCTCTACCTCCATGGAACTCAGTGTGTCAAGGGAAGATTTTCATACAATTACTATGTAATAAGAAAATGACTCCAGATAAGCACTTTGTCCACTGTGCTGTGCGTGAGAGCACTTAACATTTGCCTAGAGTCAGGAAAGGCTTCCCAGAGGTTGTGTGTTTGTGCCCAGACCTGAGTGAGGAGGATCTTCATTACCTTGGTCCTCAAGTTCTGTTTTACCTGCGCACAGCAGACATGGGGCCAAATAATGTCCATCCAAAGATTTCCATGATTTCATGAGTGGCAGATACAGATTTTATACTGGGCACCAACAAGACCTATGGAGGGCTACTGAGGAGACAGAGCTAGTTAAATACTAGGCTGGGCTTGGGACATACCACCTTTGAGGGACCCGCATACCATGTGTGAGAACACGCTCTAGCCCTTGGGTAGTTGGAGCAAAAGCTCCACTGCCCTCAGTAGCTTGTTTCCTGGGACAAGGCTAGAAGTGGGCTTTCCAGGCTTGTTCAGGGCCCAGGCCCATTGTCTACAGTGTGACAGGAACCCCATGAATTTTAATAGCCTCCATTCAGAGTGATTAAAACCTTAATGAAATTTAATTATCTTGATGTTAAGCGTTTTGTGTTAAGTTATTGCATTCTGACCACTCATTGTTCCCTGCAAGCTCAGGGCCGCTAACCCTACCTCTACCTTAATGGAAAGGAAAGTTGAATATATTTAAATGAAATTTCCCCCAAAGTAATTGCCTTCAATGAAACACCAAGTAGGCATCAGGATTGAATTTATAAATTGGGCCGGCTGCAGATGAGAGCTACCATATTTGGAACGGTTCTCATTAATCCAGGGTCTCCAGAAGGAGCGATGTGAAAAGCGCAGACTGTAAGTGACAGGTGTTTATGGCTCGCAATTGCATTAAACAGGCTTTTAAATGCAGGTTAAAGGCCTCTGTGAAATATAGAATATACCTTAAAACATGGCCTAAATTTTTTGCCATTTTGGACTTTGCATTACTTACCTACGGAATTAGTTGAGCTTTCGGTTAATCAACTGTCAGTGTAAATTGCAGTCAAGCGAAATGCTTATAAATACCAGTAAGCATAGTTTGCTTTGGCCTGTTGCTTTTTTTCCTTCTTCTTCCCCTGGGCCTTCCGAAGGCCTTCAGCTGATGGAGAGCTTTTAATTTCACATTTTGGCCCCCACCGCAGGTGATAAACAAAGGTTTCCCCGCTGCTCTGGCTGGGGTCAGTTATCCGGCCTCCCCGTCAATCCCACTCCCCATAATTACACACAAAAGGTGCCTGAGATCCACAGCTAATTTGCGGCCTCTGTTTAGCAGAATTTAATAGCAGGTATTACTGCTGCCGCGGTAATTAAGGACCTTTGTCAATAAGACGGAATGGATGGCCACACTTGGTTGTAATCAGTGGGCTCTCGAGAGCCAGAGGAGTAAAAGGGAGAGAAGCAATCCATTTTGTGAATAACACGGCCCTCCCTCCCGCCCAGATTGGGCAATGGAATAATAATTCCCCAGGCAATGAAAGTACAGGAATAAAAGTACTTACCCTCCAGCCGGTGATTTTTTTTTTGACTTTTTATTTACTCTACTGAGCTTTCTTATTTGCTCCAGGCTGCATTTGATGAAGTATTGTTTAAACAGCACGGAGCAAAATGGATGGAGCGAGGTGGGGAGAGGAGGAGGAATTTTAACCAGGTGGCGAGGGAGGCGCCCTCCTTTAAGGTGGACGGCCGTTGGGTTTATCAATTATTTCTCCAGGATACAAAAAAAAAAAAAAAAAAAAAATGACAAAACCAAGTGGCTTCATGAAGAGGTGGAGGGTGTCATTTAGCGCTGTCTCTGAACATAGTCATTCAGCTCTAAATGGGTCGCCTGTAACAAGCGAGAAGTGAGCTTGGGGGAGCCTTGCCACCCTCCCACCTCCTCCCTAATGTACGGATGAATGGCCCGGCGGAGGGGGCGGCGGGGAAGGGGAGGGGGCAGGGGCTGGCGGCCACAATTCAAAGACACCGTCAAGGTGTGTGCCCCTCGCCATAATTGGAGAGGAAGCTGCCTTTCCCTCGCCGATTCCCTGCCTTTTTACTGGTTTTAACAAGCATGATGCTTTTAATAGTGCTTTGAGTACCATCTCTTTATATGCCTCTCCCTTTTTAAAGCAGCTTTAACTATACTCTTTCTGTCGCTAATGTCTGAAAAACTTCTACCTTTAATCATTCTCGGAGGAGCCGGCAAACAAGCGGCCCTTTCCTTTTGCAATTATGTGCCTGGTAGCCGCTGCCGGGCTGGGAAGGAAGGGGGGTGGCGAGCGGGAAGGGGGGTGGCGAGCGGGAAGGGAGCCGGGAGCTGCGAGTGTGTGGATTATGTGGATCTGATGCCAGGCTCGGAGCGTGGGGACATCACGAGGGGCTTCTTGTTACGGAAGGGCTGGGGGTCAGTTTTAAATGCCCAAACCTGCAAGCAGGAAGCCAAGAAGCCATTTGACCACTATTAACAATGCACCTGAATTTGGCTAATTAAAAAAGATTGAAATTAAGTTTGAGGCAAAACCCACACCTTTCTCCCCCAACCCATGTCCAAACTGGGCTGATGGGTGAGATCTTCCTGTAAATTGAGCTTTGAGGGTTTCACATCTGCCTTCCAGGCTGGGTGGGTTGGCTCCGATGCAGGTTTGGAAATAAAACGGAAAGAGGAGGGGGCAGATTCCATCCCCTGTGGATGAGTGTGCACACAGCTTTTGGGTCCCTCAAAGGAATGGCAGGGGCAAGGCTGGGAACTTCAGGGCCTCTAGGATGGCTCCTGGCTCAACAGAGACTCACAAGCCCAGGAGGGCAGAACCGGGCCAGGGAGGGCAGAACTGGGACAGGGAGGGCCATGGAAGTCACCTGTCCTGTCCTGTTTCCTTGTCTGTCCCATTCTTGTCTTCTGAAAATGAGACTCTTTTTTTGGAAATATCTGTCAAGCTGAAGTTCGGAAGATGTTCCAGAGGTGCCTTCCTTCCCAGAGAGCAGCTCTGGGGGGTGAGGGGTGGGGGGAAGGGAGGGAGAAGCGTCTCTTTAGAGCTTCTATGCATCCCTTCTTCAAAGGTATCAGTCAGAAAAGGATCCCTTTGGTCCATATCCCACATTCATTAGGGTTCAGGTCCCAACTCTGGGGCACTCTCACTCTAATTCAGCTTGATAACTGGTTTTCTAATCTGTAGAATGCAGGTAAGAATGGCTCTAGCAGGCTGACTGTACCCCCTCTGAAGATATCAGGTCCTAAGCCCTAGAACCTGTGAATGTTGTTACCTTTATAAGTAAAAAAGGTCTTCCCAGATGTGATTTAAGTTAAGGATCTTGAGATGGGAAATTATCCAGGTGGGCCTTAAATGCAATCACAAGTGTCCTCATAGGAGAGAAGCAGAGGGAGATGTGACACAGAGAGGGGAAGGTAATGGAAGAGATGGAAACAGAGATTGGGATGATGTGGCCAAAAGCCAAAACATGCTGGCAGCCACCAGAATCTGGAAGAAGCAATAAATGGATTCTCTAAAGCCTTTGGTGGGGCACAGCCGTGTCCACACCTTGATTTTGGCCTTCTGTCCTCCAGTACTCTGAGATGATACATTTCCCTTGTTTTAAGCCACTCAGTTTGTGGTAATTTATCACAGCAGCCACAGGACACCAGCGCAGATGCCTCAGGGGAAGGTCCTCTTCCATAAGTGGGGCAAGCGAGCACTTGAGGACAGACAGGAGGTTCTGCAGTTGTGCCTCCTGGCCAGGAGGGCAAGGGGGCCTGGAGTCCTGGTGTGCAGCAGGCGTCCTGATACACGTGGAATTTTGCGGTGGTGTTACTTGGAGCATTGGCTGTGGGGTATGCTGCATTCCAGTCCTTGAGGAAGGGGGTGTCACCCAGATGTGGGTGCCCAGGGAGGGGATCACCAAAATGACTCCGGAGCTCAAGTAGGGGTCTAACAGTGGCTCAGCACAAGGCAGGTCCCCACAGCTGGTGGAACTGGACAGACAGGGGTGACTCCCTCTCACCCAACTGGGTGAAAAGAACATATTAAAAAACCACAAAAATATATAACTCTCTCTCAGCAAGCAACTTCTTATGCAGAAAGGATTATATTTTCCCGTCATAGAAATTTTCTCAAAGATCTGTTTGCTACTATTTTTATAAATCTTATTCTTTTACACAATAGCCTTAATACTTAGGAATAAATTTTTCGGTTAAGAGGTAGGTTGTTTCCATTGTGTTAGTTGTAAGTGCTACTTTTTCATATTTGGATAGTAATTCTAATTCATAGCACAATAGAGTTTAGAGTTCAGAATAGGATGTATTTCTTGATTGATTTTTTGTTAATATCTATTGAGTGCTCGATATGTGTTATGAAGATGAAATGAGAGATTGTGGCCCAGGCTGGAGTGCAGTGGCGTGATCTTGGCTCACTGCAACCTCCACCTCCTGGGTTCAAGCGATTCTCGTGCCTCAGACTCCCTAGTAGCTAGGATTACAGACATGCACCACCATGTCCGGTGAATTTTTGTATTTTTAGTAGAGACGGGGTTTCGCCATGTTAGCCAGGCTCGTCTTGAACTCCTGACCTCAGGTGATCCGCCCGCCTCAGCCTCCCAAAGTGCTGGGAATACAGACGTGAGCCACCGCACCTGGCCTACGCCCATGCTTTGGAAGCCAAGAATGAGACCTGCGTCTGGTTCTGCGGTGTTTTATTGGGAGATTTAGTTGTGCCCGCTGCAGATGGCACTCCCTACCCCCACAGGGCCTCACCCCAGGCCCAACCACATCTTCCTTCTGTACAGCGGGTGTGGCACCTGCTCTCTTGGGGAGTGTCCACTGTTTTCTTGAATTGCTACTGGGAGTTGAAGAGGCCTTGGAGCATTCGTGCTAAATGGGATCCCTTTGAAAGGCATCTCTAAGTATAAGCAGAAATCAAGTTTGGCAGAAGTGATTCACAGACATCCCAGGCACAAAGCACATTCTTTTAGCTCCCATAAGGAGAATGTTAATTTGTTCTAGAAGCACAGCAATTAAAGGGCAACGTCCATCAAGTGGTCATATTGGTTTGCAGCAGTTATGTCAAAATCCATAGCAAACCCCAAGCTGCATTTTCAGAGTAGAGAGATTATGTCCTGTTGTTTGGAGGAAGCCTGCTACAGCTGGGCCTTAAGGCCTGTATTAGTCCATTCTCATGCTGCTGATAAAGGCATACCCAAGACTGGGTAATTTATAAAGAAAAAGAGGTTTAATGGACTCACAGTTCCACGTGGCTGGGGAGACCTCACAATCATGGTGGAAGGTGAAAGGCATGTCTTACATGGCGGCAGACAAGAGAGAATGAGAGAGCCAAGACAAAAGGGAAACCCGTTATAAAACCATCAGTTCTTGTGAGACTTATTCGCTACCAGGAGAAGAGTATGGGGGAAACCACCCCCGTGATTCAATTATCTCCCGGTGGGTCTCTCCCACAATACATGGGAATTATGGGAGCTACAATTCAAGATTTGGGTGGGGATACAGCCAAACTGTATCACAGCCATAACACACCATGCCCCAGCCTCTGTCCCAGTGCCTTTGCTCCACAGCAGCTCCTGATCAGGGAGAGTTACTGTTGCCCTGCAAGTGTATGTCGCAGCAGCAGGTTGGGCCTGTAAGCCAGAGCAGCTCCCAACAGAGCATACTGGGTTTTGCATTCTTCTTAGAGCACTAGATGGAGTATGGCTGTGTTTGTATGAACTGCGAATCCTGACCAGGTCTTGGTGTGGTGAGGTACGATGGAGGCCATAGGGCCCTGTGGTGGAGGGCGGTGTAGCAGGGAGGGCATGAGTCAGACAGCTGGGTAGGTCCTGGCTGTGTGAGCCAGGGTGGGTGTCTTCACTGCTCTGTGCTGCAGCTTCTACATTAGAAAATGAGGAAAATTGCCTATCTATTTTACAAGGTTGTTGAGGAGGTTAACTAGGATGAAACATGCAGTGTCTGGAGTGGAGTCTGGCCTTGGGGGTGCTATTCAAGAGGCATGGCTGCTCACCCCCCTTTTTTTTTGTGAGACAGAGTCTCGCTCTGTCGGCCAGACTGGAGTGCAGTGGCATGATCTCAGCTCACTGCAACCTCTGCCTCCTGGGCTCAAGCAATTCTCCTGCCTCAGCCTCTTGAGTAGCTGGGATTACAGGCGTGTGCCACCACGCCCAGCTAATTTTTGTATTTTCAGTAGAGATGGGCTTTCACCATGTTGGCCAGGCTGGTCTTGAACTCCTGACCTCAGATAATCTGCCCGCCTTGGCCTCCCAAAGTGCTGGGATTACAGGCATGAGCCACCGTGCCTGGCCTGCTCCTCTTAATGTTGTGGAAAAAGTGGTGCTCGAGGAGTCCACGCATCTGGGAAACAATGTCGTTGCCACTCAGTGAGCCTTCCCTGAGCCTTGGTCTCCTCATCTGTGAACTGTGGAAGGTAATGAGGCCTAGCCCGGGGGGGCGATTAGGAAGATTAACTGGGACACTTTGTGGGAAAGCACCAGGCTCCTATAACTCCTAGATCTTTAGGTGCCACTGAAGCCCATTGGTGTCATCTACCTGGTTAGTCGCCGACTCCGGACTGCTCTGTGTGTCATGTGGTTCTGGCTGCTGTAGGGCAGGGAATTGAGATGTGTCAGACTCTGTTCCTGTCCCCAAGAAATGTCCCCACGTAGTGCTGACAGACTTAACTGCATGCCTGATTAAATTTGAATTTCAGATACTCGATGAATAATTTTTGGTAATTAGTATCCAAATACTGTATGGGACATACTTAAACTAAAAATTATTTACTTTGTATGTGGATTAAAATTTGACTCACTGTCCTGAATTTTTATTTGCAAAATCTGGCATCCCAATGGCCCCTCTTCCTATGTAAAAATGCCCAACTTGAGGTCTCTGTCCGTTGGTTTGGGGAGTCCCTCTGAGATCGCTGTTACCCAGATTCTGACTTTGTGCCATCTTTTCCTTGGTCACGGGACCCTGGGAGAGTTCTCTCTTCCTTCTGTCCTGTGCCTCAGTTTCTTCCTCTGTACTGGCTTATTGCTCAGAGGTCCTTTCTGTTTCCCTTTCTCTCACTTCAGAGTTGGTGGAAGACATCTGGCCAATCTGGCATCTTGGTATTGTGTAGACAAAATGACCCACTGGCTTGATTGCACTTTAACTTTTCAAATGCTTGTTTTGGCTTCATGTAGACACAATCCAAATGCCTCTGACCTGCCCTTTCAGTCCCAATTCTCAGCACTTGTAAGGAAAAGTCTCTTTGTAACTCTGCCCAATTCCCCCAGCTGCGTCTCTAAAGGGTATTTTGACACCCTTTTAATTTCCAATCCATTATAAAAATAAATCTTTGGAGGGTTTGCTTCCTACACAGCAGCATGCTTTTTGGCTTGACAGCTGTCAAACTGAGAAACATTCCATGAATTCTCCAAGTAATTTAAAAGTTGCTCAGACTGAAATATGGGGTGATGTCTGCTCAGCTGAAAGGGTGCCATTTGTACCTGCGTAATTCAATTCACTTGATTTTTTTTTCAGGGAATTACTTTCATAAGGAAAAGGAGGAGTACATTTTACTCAATTATGAAATGGGTGTTCTGATCCAACTTGTGACTCTATTTCTAATCGGTTCTGCCTTTCACTGAGCCTCTGGGAGGGGCAATCTCTTCAACCATCACTTGTTCTTTGGCAATAATTACTTTTGGATGAGAACAGCAAGTCTATTTTGGGGGTTGTGTTCTGTGACATATATGTCTCTATATAAAATCCTTTTAGAATCTAAGCCTCTCACTCACATATGAGTTTCTTTCTCTTCAGAGATTAAAATACTGCAGCCACCATTTGTTTTGAGCAAACACAGTACTGTGAAGTCCTGTAATAGCTCGTTGGGGATTCTAAGCCACAGATTTTCTTATTAATCTTGCTAACACCTAAGAAGGTATGGGCACCTCCCGAATGCGTGAGCTTTATGCTCATTTGCTTTAATTCCTCAACATTTATCCTGCTGCTCCGGTCACGGTTCTGCCAGCTTTATTTGGTTCCTTCCTTCCCTCCCTTTCTTATCTCTCTCTTTTCCCTTCTTTCTTTTTTCCTTCGTGGATTTGCACTTTTTAATCTCAATAAAAGGACTTGATGTCTGCCATTGGAAAACCTTACTTTCATTTTTTCCCCCAGAAAAATGAAACAGGTTTCTTTTAACTAGTGCAAGGCTCTCCTCTCTAAAAGGTTTTTATTATTGAGTGCCCGGGGTCCTTAGTTTCTGACATTTATCTTCCAGCTAAGCAGGAACAAAAGAGGGAGGCAGCCTTCTGCACCCCGAGTTTCTGAGTAATCACCCAGCGATTAAATTGAAGCAGCTGCAATGTCTTCTTCATTGTGTCACTTTGGGCTTCCTTGTTAATTTATGAGCCTCAACTGTCAAAATAGTTTGTGCAACGGACCCTAAAAACGGTGATGGGTCGTATCAATCAATTGGGTTTTATAGCCCCGGTTTCCCTCGCAGCAGGCCTGCCTTCTGTATACAGCACGTTAAAAAGAAAACCACTATACCATAGATGTGCCCAAAATGAGTACATAATACCAAACAATGCATCCCTTCACGTATGGCTCCAGGATGCCTAATGCGCCATCAGTGCACCACCTCTGGGGCCCTTGTGATGACAGCCGGAAACTGTTGAACCTGTTGTGGGGGTGTCCCCCTGCCAGAGCATCCCACTATTTCAAGTGTCCCACCTCCATGATTGGAACTCGATGGTCTCAAGATGGCACCATCAGAGGCCTTCGGACAAGCATGTGGTGATGAACAATGGAAGCTGGACTGGGTTGGGGCAAAATACCCCTCCAATGAGACAAAAATTTTCCTTAATCTTTGTGATTATAGAATCTAAATAGAGGCTGGGCATGGTGGCTCACGCCTGTAATCCCAGCACTTTGGGAGGCTGAGGCGGGTGGATCACTTGAGGTCAGGCATTCAAGACCAGCCTGGCCAACATGGTGAAACCCCATCTCTACTAAAAATAGAAAAATTAGCCAGGCGTGGTGGCACACGCACCTGCAATCCCAGCTACTCGGGATTGGTTGAGCCTGGGAGGCAGAGGTTTAAGTGAGCCAAGATCACACCACTGCACTCCAGCCTGGGCCACTTCATCTATAATAATAATAATAATAATAATAATCATCATCATCTAAATAGATTCTCAGTAACTCAAAAAACCTGTCTGCAGATTTGAATTTTGCTTTCACGTGCTGGCTGACTTTCCTGGGTCCATTTGCCTGAGGTGGACCACTTGATAATATAGGGGCTTTTCACATACATTTTTTATGTTCTTCTGGATTCTAGTCTCTAGGCTCAGGGTTTTTCATTATTCAGATTTTTCCCTTTTATTTTTCTGATCACAAACATAAGTTAATTATGAAAAACTTGGAAAATATGGAGAAGTATGGAAAACAGCAAAATCTGTTCTCCTCTATCCAGGGCCAACCTCTGCTAACATTTGGAATATTTTCTGCCTTCTGTGTATATGATTTTACATATTTGAGATAATCTGTCTATACAATTTTGTTTCCTGCTTTAAAAACATTTCTCTAAGCTTTTAACATTTTTGTGGTAAAGTCCTGTTGTTTGGTACGTACCATAGTTTAGTTAGGCTGACAGACTGTCTGAAACAGCCTCCAATTTAGTGACCTGCTGAATTGAACACTTCCTAGTCTCCAAAATATCTCCTCTCATTCCAAAGAACACCATGAAGCCCCCCTATGCTTTCTGCAAGGGTATTAGCCCTTTCTAGGGTGCCTTTTCCTAATCTTCTGTATGTTGCCAATAAACTCCTACTCATCCTTCAAGACCCAGTTGAAACAAGCCCATCCTCCATGAATTCTGAATTCTATCCTCAATGGAGTTGGCCCTACTCTTCTTTGTGCTGACATCCATGTTAGCTCACCTATGTTAGGATCACTGAATGGCATTTAGCAGTCTCTCTCATCTCCCTCTGCTGGTCCTTAGATGCACCATGCATATCCAAGTCTGAACTGCAGTCATCTGTGTTGATGACTGGCCATCCTGAGCTGCCCAGGACAGCCCGGTGTGCATGGAACCTCCAGTTTTCTTAACTGTGCCTGCTACGGTAACAGATAAACCAGCCATTTAGAGGTATAGTTCAGGTGTTTGGGAGACTGAAATAAAACAACACTAAAAAACTTTTCAAGCTCCCAGGGTTCTTCTGTGATTTCCATTTGGGGTGTGAGTACATTTCCTCCAAATGTCCCTGTTGTTGATAGCTGTTGTCAGAGTTCATGACGGCATTTGCACTGAAAATTCCTAATTTGATATTTCTCTTGTGAATTTAATGAGTTGGAAAAAGTGTCATTTAGAGCTAGTTTTCTCTTTGTGCTTTGAAAAATGAAATGCACGTAGTTATCTGTAAATGAGATAATTACCTCCCTACTTTGCTAAAGGCACCTACTAGTGATTTTTTAGCTTGTTTCACTTAATGAAAGCTTTTCAAAATGGGAAGCCCAGAGCTGTTAATAGACTTGTTGTAATAGTCTCTGAGAAAGGGGAATAAAAACCAGTTGTTCCAAACCAGTCACAGAAATAGCCTGACGAGATGGGTGGCAGCTCAGGCATAAATTTAAGTCTTGGTTGCATTTAGAGCAAATGTAATAATAGCTGCAACCAATATTTTTAATATTACTGATCTTTCAACAATAATTACCTAGAACTTTTAATGTCTGCAATTAGAACGCTAGCAATTCAATGGTACAGACCAGTGGTGAACTGCATGAAATTGGATACTTGCTGTAATTGGTAATTAATCACTTTTCATTACCAGGAAGGGATGTTGTAGTTATTCTGAATAGATACATCATGCTAATTACAGGCAAACACAAACCTACATATTTGAATTTAGGGCTTTTAGGAAAATAAGCAACCCATGCCAATATTTTATAGCTGAGAGGAGATTAGCCTACTCAATTAAACGACGAAGAAGAGGCCGTGTGTATTTTGACAAGAACCCATCAGGGCAAAGGTTTCCTTTTCCTAAGGGACTTGATCACATTTCCATTTATTTCTTTGGGTAAATTCTTGTCCTTTATATGTATTTGGGATGTGTGTCTCCTGAGGTAAGATCACAGGGCGTCACTGATGCCTCTTCATGTGTAATCGACACATCCACCTCTCCTGCCCAGGCTTCTCTCTCTCATCCAAGTCTGTCCTGGGATGTCGGCCAGCATCATGTCCATTTCTGCAGCCTCTATCTCCTCCGGAGGTGCCTGTTCTGTACCTGGGACCACCTTTCCCCAGACTTGAGACTTCAGCTATTTCCCAGATGTTCCCACAACCTTGTCCCACACCTTCCTTATCTCACACCTGCCTGGTCCTCATCGGGCCCTGCCGTTTCTGCCCTGCCTTTGCATCCTCCTTCTCTTCTCACCGAGGCTGCTCATTACAGGGGCTCCATATCATCTGTTGGGGTTGCATTCCAGGAAAATGCAACCTATGTAGAAAGGACTCAGAAAGGGAAAAATAGGTCTGTGAGAATTAATGTGGAAAATCTCAACTTATGCCCAAGCTCCTACCTCAGTCCTAGTCATAACATATAACATGCATGTGTAACAGAAACAAATGATTCATGGGGCAAGCTAAGCTGTTTCGCCAAAGGTATGGCCATTAAAGTGTATTCTTGAGGTAGTGTGACAGGAAGAGGGTAGGATTATCCCCACTTACTTTGCCACCTTCACACGTGCATCTGGAAGCCCAGGTCCAGATGAAAGGCAAGAATTAAGAGTTGGTTGAGGGCTGAGGAGCCCTGTGTCCTCTGTGTTCTTCTTCAGACAGCAAAGAAGGAATGAAGCATTGACTGCTATCTCCTGTGAATACTACCGTCCTTGATACGTCTGCTGTTTCCTGGCCAACGCTGCCCGTGTCCTACCAAGAATATCACTGCAAAATTGGGTTGTGATAGAGGAATGGGTCCCACGCATGTAAACTACTTACAGGCAACACAGTGGGTAAAGACCACTGAATCCCACACCTCTCGCATGGATTCTATGGACTCAGAAGGCTGTTCTTTCAGCACAAGATTTTGGTGGTATCTCTGAGCCATGGCAGTTTTAATTCGGCCCTGGTTGCCAACTTCCATGCACCTAGAGGGCTGGCCTTGGTGAGTATGTGGCGGATTCCTCTCCTTTCTCTTGGCAGTAGAAATATACTTTTTCCTGGGCATGTGAACAAGAAATAGCAGAGGCCTGATTTTTAAAGTTGCCGGTGATGGAGCTAGCCTGCTCTTTAACTGCAGTAACAGACAACTCAGCATTTCCGCACGAATGGCCAGCTGCCTTGGATGACAGGCTCACCAATGGCACACTACCGCCAAATTAATATGCAGATGGAGCTTAAAAAAATATACGTGAAATGAACAGCCATCCTGAGAAAGCAGAATCATCTCATTCCATTTCCCCCTCAACAGGACCCATCACAAGGAGCTTCTTTAGCCAAATTTCATGTTGTTCCCTGTTCGATCATCGCTGGAGTCCCTGAATTGGTTCCTCACCCAGTAGCACCATTTCAGCCCAGGTCTCTTTCCTCTGCCTTTGTCACAGAGCTGAGTAATGATGTGACAACATATGATTGGGCGATTGATGTCAAATGTTAGCAGCAACATTCATTTTCCCTTGAAATGGACAAAGAAGAGTATGAGTCATTTAGAAATTTCATCTGGAAGCACCTCACGAGTGATATTCCAAAATTGAATTGGTCTGAAATTTAAAGTGGCTTTTAAGTTCTTCTCCTTTGATTGTTCCTTGGGTCATGCGGAGTTGTGAAAGGCTGAGGGAGCAAGTTAGTGATGGGAACTGCAAAAGTCATTTGTTAGCTCCCTGACTCCTCTGCAGAAATGTATTCCTCCAGTGACAGGATGTTCCTGAGACCTCATGTCACATAGAGAAAAATCCATGGGCCTTGGAAACACACAGATCTGGGCTCCAGGCTTTGTCTGATCACTTACTGCTTACTTGGTGAGCCTTAATTTCCTCCTCTGTGAAATGGAGCCGGCAATGCACCAGCCACAGGCAGTGCTGCTGTGTAGCTGAGATGAGAAGGTAAGGGGCGTGAGCACGTGTAGCATGGAGCCTAGCCCTAATGGACCTGTGGTGCTTGTGTGTGGTTTTTTCCTTTAGCGTAACTTCTTAAGGATTATCTAATTTAATCCCACAAATATGGATTAGTATCATCTTGATTTTGAAGATGGGAAAATGAAGGCTTAAAGAGGTGAGTAAGGGTCCCAAATGACTGAGCCAGTGAAACACAAATTGCATCCATCGCTTGGGCCCCTGGTTCTCCAGCTATTTCTCTGAACCAGGGAGGCTTCATGCTGTCCTCTGGCCTCACCAGGAGGGCTTTGGGCTTTTTACATGTACCCCATGTGGGTGGCTCTTGTCCCACCAGGCTCCCTTCACACCCTCCCCAGAAAGAACCAACTGATATGTGTCTATGTGGGACTTAGTGTCAGAGACAGGGTTCCCCCTACATCCACCAAAGGCCAGTCCAATAGAAGCCAAAATGGCCCTGGATAATGAGAGTTTAAAATTCCCACTCTCTGTGATCAGCATTTTTCATGAAAAAGAAATATGCAGCAGGCATTGCCAGTTATTTCACATCTGGGCAGGCTCTTGCTCAGTCTGAGCCCTCTATGCACTCGGAGTTACTGATATCATCGTTAGAAGTGGTTTCCACCTACGACTCTGATTCATGGTCTGGTTATGATTATGATTCATGGCCTGTGAAGAAGTGGTGTGTTACCTGAAAGCGCCCCGCCTGGCAGGTTCACAGTGCCTAGGGATAGGACCACTGATGTGATGCAGTCAGATATGCTAATGAGATCAATGCAATGCTACCTTAAAACAATCCACACTCATTTGCAAATGAATGTTAATAAGGAGAAAAAGCTCAGCTGAGGCTGGACCAGAATCAGTGGCATGACTAGTTCTTCCTCAGTTAAGTAACGTAATTTGTTCAATTTGTTTTATGTCAGTAAGTGAAGAACCTTTTACTCACTTTGATTCATGGAAGGAGGTTAGAAAATGGTATAGCAGAAAGGAAATTAACATTTAACCTGCCTGCCTGGATTTCCTAACGGATGTCTCAATATAACTGTGGCTATGGCGTAAATTCTCCTGATAAACCAGAATGAAGCAGCAATTATTTAAATCCCAAAGAAAATCTGGATGGGAGAGATTATACTCCAAAGTGAGACCAGTGGATGTTGAATGAAGAATTGGAAGACCTGACTACTAGTCTCAATGATGGCTTGTCACGTGACTTTGAGTCAAAAAGTCTCGGTTCTCAGTCCTTGCATCTCTAAATGGTGTAAATGATTCTAACTGCAAAGGAATAGTGGTGCATTTATAAACTTTAAGACACCAAGTAAACACACAATATGTTAATTGATCTAACAATTTTTAGAGCACCCACTATATGCCAGGTACTGTGCTAGTTGCTGGAGATACACTGATGAACAGAATTATTAGGCCCTTGACCTAAAGGAAGTTCTAATCTGATAAGTCATCTTTCAAACATTTTTTTAATTATGAAAAATTTCAGACTTTCCCAAAAGTGGGCAGAATATTATAATGAACTTTCATTTACTGATCATTCAGATTCAAGCATAAACAAGATTTTGCCCTGTTTGTTTTATCTATCCTCCATGCCTTTTTGCTGAATTATCTCAAAGTAAATCATAGACATTGCATGAGTTTTCTATCCCCATACAACAAATTGCTATGAATTTAGCTGCTTGAACCACACTTACTTGTTATGTCACAGTTTCTGTGGTCCAAGAGCCTGGGCACAGCTTAGCTGGACCCTCCGCTCAGGTTCACGAAGCTACACTCAAGGTATTGGCTGTGCTGGGGCCTCATCTGAGGTTCCAAGTCCTTTTCCAAGATCGTGTGGTTTCCTGGGGTTGTGGTATTGCAGGGTTGAGGCCCTCAGCATCTAGAGCGAGCTTGTCTAACTGGTGGCTTGCAGGCTGCATGCAGCCCAGGAGGGCTTTGAATGTGGCCCAACACAAATTTGTACATTTTCTTAAGACATTATGAAATTTTTGCATTTTTTAGCTCATTTTTAGCTTATCAGCTGTCGTTAGTGTGTTTTTTACATGTGGCCCAAGACAATTCTTCTGTTGCCAATGTGGCCCACGAAAGACAAAAGATTGGACACCCCTGATCTAGAGGCTGTCCCCCTCCGCTGGCAGTTCCCACCATGACCGTTCGCTTCTTGTTAGAGGTCGGCAGGAGAATCTCTGACATTTTCCTCTCTTCTAAGGGCTTACCTGATTAGGTCAGGCCCACCTAGGATAATCTCCCTTT
Organism: Hylobates moloch; assembly: GCF_009828535.3. NCBI lineage: Eukaryota > Metazoa > Chordata > Mammalia > Primates > Hylobatidae > Hylobates > Hylobates moloch. The sequence continues at coordinate 10,192,773 of NW_026652278.1, read as the reverse complement.
TGACTGACTCAAAGTCAACTGATGAGTAACCTGTCTTGGGAGTGTATCCCATCATATTCACTTATCTTCTTCCACTCAAGGGGAGACTATACAAGGTGGGTTTGCCAGGGAGTGGGAATCTTAGAGGCCATCTTGGAAGTTGCCTACCATAGACATTTCACCTCTAGAATCTTAAATATGTACTTCTACAAATTATGGGTATTTTTTTGCATAATTACACTTTCCTTTTAATATCCAGTATTGGTTGTTGTATTAGTCAGCTTAAGCTACATTATGCTGTTGTAACAAATGACCCCAAAATCTCTGTGGCTTCCAACCAACAAGGTTTCTTTTTTGGCTCATGTTCCATGCTCATCATGGGTTGGTTTCAGCTCTTTATCTTGGGACCCAGGTTGGAGGAACAGCTCCTTTCTGGAAAAGGCTTTTCATGTAAAGGCATTTCAAGCTTCAGCTAGGTAGTGGCCGTGTCATTTATTATCTGTCATTTGCTCATGTCACTCTTGATGGACTAGGAAGCGCAGTTCTTCACTAGGGAGGGGTCTCATAGAAAGGAGTCAGCCACAGGGGGCTAGTTGTATATTTTTAAGCACATAATACAATCTCCTACAGTAATCTTTTAAGTATCTTTTACTCTAGAAGAGTCTCACCCACACACCTTTTTTCCCACATGCCATTGACTTGTTGGAGAAACTGACCATATAGAGAGGTCTACATTCTGAAATTACCTGTTGGTTTTCTTATGGTGTCGTTTCACTCATACTTTCATGCCTTCAATTTCTCATAGGTTAGAATTTAGCTCTAATTAACTTATTTTTGGGCAAGAATACTTCATGGGGTATTTGGTATTTCATATTTTATCACATCAAAATGCACATGATGTTTTTGGTGTGGCAATTTTCAAAAAACTTGAATTTTTAAAGCAAAATTCTTAGCATTTTGTCCTTACATTCATTTACTAGATAGTTATTGCTGATCAGGTCTTGGACCAGGCCCAGGGAGATGAGGGAATAAATAAGACAAGGTCCTTATCTCAAGTATTTCACAGTTCAGATGGAGGGGACAAATTTTAAGATAATGCAGTGAGAACACTTAGGCAAAAAAAGAAGCATAAACTATCCAAATAGAAAGAAGTAAGTAAAATTATCTCGAAGTGCAGATGACATAATCTTGTATATAGAAAATCATAAGGAATCAACGTACACACAAAAAACTTTTAGAACTAATAAAAGAGTTTGGCAACGTTGCAGGATGCAAGATTCATATACAAAATCAATTATCTTTTTGTACATTGGCAAGGAATAATTAAAAATGAATTTAAAAAATTCCAGCTGTAATAGCATCAAAAGAGTAAAATACTTAGGAATAAATTTAGCAAAAGAATTGTAAGACTTGTACACAGAAAACTATAAAACATCATTGTAAGAAATTGAGGAAGACTTAAATAAATGGAAAGACATCCTGTATTCCTGAGTTAGAAGACTTAATATTATTAAAATGGCAACACTCCCCAAATGAACCTATAGATTCAATACAATCCTTATCAAAGTCCAAGCTGATTTTTTTTATTGGCAGAAATTGATGAGCTGATTCTTTTTTAAGTAATTGGTCATATCACATGATGAGCTGATTCTAAATTTCATATGGAATTGCAAGTGACCCAGAATAGCCAAAACAATCTTGGCAAAGAAGACAAAAATTGGAGGACTCACACTTCCCAACTTCAAAAGTTACTACAAAGCAGAAGTAACTGAGAGAGGTACTGATATATGGATAGATATGTAATCAATGGCATAGAACTGAGAATCCAGTAATAAACTCATACATTAATGATTAATTGATTTTTGACAAGAGTGCCAAGACCATTCAATAGGGAAAGAATAGCCTTTTCAACATATGGTGCTGGGACAACTGGATATCTACGTGCAAGAAAATGAAATTGGATGTTTATCTCATATCAGATACAGAATTAACTTAAAATGATTAAAATAAATATAAAAGCTAAGAGCGAAAACTATAAAACTCTTAGAAGAAAACAGGTATAAATCTTTGTGACTTTGCATTAAGCAATCTGTTTTTTTAGATATGAAAACAAAAGCACAAACAACCAAAGAAGAAATCAACTGGACTCCACTGAGATAAAAAGCTTTTGTGCTTCAAAAGACTATTAAAAAAATGAGAACACAATCCATAGAATGGGAGAAAAAGTCTGCAAATCATGTGTCTGATAAGGATCTAGTATCCAGAACATATAAAGAACCCCTACAATTCAATAAGAGCAAAGACTTGGAACCAACCCAAATGTCCATCAATGACAGACTGGATTAAGAAAATGTGGCACATATACACCATGGAATACTATGCAGCCATAATAAAGGATGAGTTCATGTCCTTTGTAGGGACATGGATGAAGCTGGAAACATCATTCTGAGCAAACTGTTGCAAGGACAGAAAACCAAACACCGCTTATTCTCACTCATAGGTGGGAATTGAACAATGAGAACAGTTGGACACAGGGCGAAGAACATCACACACTGGGGCCTGTCGTGGGGTGGGGGGATGGGGGAGGATTAGCATTAGGAGAAATACCTAATGTAAATGACGAATTAATGGGTGCAGTACACCAACATGGCACATATATACATATGTAACAAACCTGCACATTGTGCACATGTACCCTAGAACTTACAGTATGACAAAATTAAAAGAAAACCTGATTAAAAAATGGGCAAAGGATTTGAATGGACATTTTCCCAAAGAAGATATAATGATGGCCAAAAAGCACACAAAAAGATGCTCAATCTCTCTAATCATTAGGGCAATGCAAACCCACACCACAGTAAGATACCACCCATACCCATTAGAATGGCTACTATAGAAAATCCCCCCAAACAACAAGTGGGGACAAGGACTTGCAGACATTGGAACTCTTGTGCACTGTTGGTCAAAAGATAAAATAGTGTAGGTGCTTCGGAGAACAGTTAGTTTCTCAAATGACAAACATAGAATTAGCATACGATCCAGCAATTCCCTCTTAGATATATACCCAAGAGAACTGAAAGCATATGTACAACTAAGAACATGTTCATGAGTGGCCATAATGACCAAAAAAAGTGGAAGTGCTGATGCATGGTTCAATGTGGATGAACCTTGAAAACATTCTGCTAAGTGACATAAGTTCCACATATTGTTATGAAAACCACATATTGTTATGATTCCATTTATATGAACTATCGAGAGTAGGCAAGTCCATGCACAGGGGCTGGCTGGGTGGTTGAGGGGAAGGAGGAGGAGGAGGAGTGACTACTGATGGGCACAAGGTTTATTTTTGGGATGATGAAAACATTTTGGGATTAGTGGTGATCGTTATTCAACTTTGCGAATCTATAAAAAAAAAACCATTGAACTGCATACTTTAAAGTGGTGAATTTTATAGTATATGAACTATACCTCAATGAAAATATTCTTAAAATATGCACTATCAGAGATCGGGGGAGATCATTTCAATGATAGGTAGTGGATGGTTTTGTGAATTGGGCCTAAAAGGATGTGTAAGTTTTGTCCCCTGCCTGCCAGCCAGCCCTGCCAGGAGCTCCAGAGGCCAGGACTTGTGAGTGCTTTTGGTTTCTGTCACTGTGAAAAGGTGAGAGGAAGGGCGGTCAGAGACAGGGCAGTTGCTGGGAGGACCAAGTTTCACAGCTCAGATTTTCCTTCTTCCTGCTTGCTGTGCTCAGTACACCTGAGCCACCCCCCACCCCCATCCCCTCAGCATCTCAGGCTGCAGTTTCTCAGCTCTAGAGAATGCATACAGGGCTGAGAGGAAGCCACTGTTAAAGAGAACACAGTGAATCAGCTCTGGTTCATATAAGTAAGTTCGCCATTACAAACGTCGGTTCCACAACAAGGTAATCCCGCCAACTGATGCTAACATACTAGCTATTTACTGGGCAGACATTTACTGAGTGCCTGCCCTGCCCCTGTGAGGAAGGACAATATGGTTGACAGCTGTGGTCCAGGTGAGAATAGACATGGAAGCAGGTAAAGATGTCACAGCAGGGTGGTTGTGGCCGGGATCGAGGAGCAGGCTGCAGCTACCCTCTCTGTTTGTTCACTCCCTAGATCTCTCCAGCCTGCCTGATTTCCTGTCTGATTCACTGGGCTGAGAACAGTGCCGACCTGTCCTGACCCTAATGAACTTCAGTGCCTCCCTGGGCTTTGCTGGTCTCAGTTGATTCCTCTCCACGGGCTCCCCAAGCATCAAGCCCTGCAGTGTCCCTCATGATGGGACCACAGTGCCACTCTTTTTTCCTGTAGACCTTCCCACTTCTGTTCCTTTCTGCTGGTCCTGAGATCATCCTGCCTGGTAACTGGATTGATGTAGAACCTTCACCACCCATCACAGCCACCCAAAGCCCTCCAGGATGGCAAAGTTCATAGCCACACCCTCTCCCTTGAGTTGGCCCAGCCATCTGCCTTGTTTCTTCTCCTTGCAGTGCCTTGCTGTATTTTTGTCGTAGTCCACCTTGAAATTTGACACTTTGTGGGTGAGAAGGACTTTAGCAGCCACCTACTTTGACCTCCTCATTTTGGAGGGAGGAGATGGCGGCTCAGGAAAAAGAAAGCAACTTGCGTAGGGCCAAGTAGCAAGTTATCCGCATGACCACAAGGGCCCTCCTTTCTCCCACTCCCCACCAGACATTTTCTCTGGTCATCCAGGCTGCTGTTGGAGGTGCTGCAGTAGTCAGGAGAGACTGGGATGGGCTACAAAACTTGCACTTTAAGCCACAAAAAAATGTGGCTTAACACAGGAAAGATGAGCTTTTCTCCCATGTTCCAATGTGATGTGGATTAATTTCCTATCCTTGGTGATACACCTTCAAGTGGTGACTTAGGGGCCAGGCTATTCCAGCTTGTGATGCTCCATCCTAAAGTCTGGTCATCACTGATGGGGAACATAGAGTATAGATCGGGATTTCCAGCCTCAGCACTACAGACATTTTGGGCTAGATGATTCTTTGTCATGCAGGTGTCTGGTACTTTGTAGGATGCAGTATTCCTGGCCTCTACTCATCAGATGCCAGTAGCAGCCCTCCTTCCCTGACCGTTGTGTCAACCAAAATGTCTCCAGACATGGCCAAGTGTCTGATGAAGGACAAAATCAGTCACCTCCCATTGATAAACACTGGTGTAGATGATCACCCAGAACCAGGCATGGGTTTGCATACATCACTTCCTGTCAAATCTCATCAGTTAGAATGCAGTCACATAATCCTAACCTAACTGCAAAGGAGGCTGGGAAATATAGTCCTTTTGTTTGCCAAGGAATTGAAAAATGAAATGAGATTTAGCAAACTTTAGCACATTTTTGCCATGGATGCAAACAATCCCAACCTTTTTCTGAAATTCTCCTTTGGATATAAGGACTGAGCTGATTCAAGATGATGAGGAGTCACGGAATATGGAGAGAGGAGAGAGGAGATGAATGGCGACAGATAAAGGGCTCAGGTCAGCTGGCTTTGGAGGCCCAGGAGTCATAGGAAATGTGGTCTGAGATTGCCCTTATTCCTTCACTTGCTACCAATCCGATCTTTGTCCATATATTTGGCAAGCATGCATCTACATTGAGCTGGGCTCAGAGGAATCCAACATAGACCTTGTCCTTAGAGAGTTCCTGGTCTGGAGGGAGATGCAGACCCACACTTAGGGGAAACTGCAGAGAGATGAGAGTGAAAATGGAGATACGGGGGCTGTGTTAGGGACTGAATGTGTCCCCACCCAAATTCATTCATTGAAGCCCTGGACCCCAGTGTGGCCGTATTTGGAGATGAGGCCTCTAAGGAAGTAATTAAGGTTAAATGAGGTCAAAAGGCTGGGGCCATGACCCCATAGGATTCACTTCCTAATAAGAAGAGACAGGTCATGCGCAGTGGCTCACGCCTGTAATCACAGCACTTTGGGAGGCTGAGGTGGGTGAATCATGAGGTCAGGAGTTCAAGACCAGCCTGGCCAACATAGTGAAACCCTGTCTCTACTAAAAATACAAAAAAAAAATTAGCCAGGCATCGTGGCTTGTGCCTGTAGTCCCAGCTACTCGGGAGGCTGAGGCTGAGAATCGCTTGAACCCGGGAGGTGGAGGTTGTGGTGAGCCGAGATTGCACCACTGCACTCCAGCCTGGGCAACAAAGCGAGACTCTCTCTCTCTCAAAAAAGAAAAGACAGCAGGGAGCTCTCTCTCTGTGTTTCTCTGTCTCTATGTGTGCATGCAGAGAAAAGGCCATGTGAGATATAGCAGGATGGTGGCCATCCGCAACTCAGGGGGAGAGGCCTTACCAGACACCAACTCTGCTGATGTCTTGGCTTTAGACTTCCAGCCTCCAGAACAGTGAGAAAATAAGTTTCTGTTGTTTAAGCCACTCAATCTATGTTATTTTGTTACAGCAACTCAGGCAGACCAGTAAGACTGTATTAATGTCTTAGGGCTGCCATAACAAAGTATCACACCCTGGGGGCTTAAAACAAAGACATTTATTGTCTCACAGTCGTTGAGGCTAGGAGTCTGAAATCAAGGTGTCAGCACAGCCAAGCTCTCTCTCCTGGCTTCTGATGGTTGCTGGCGATCCTTGGAGTCCCTTGGTCATATAACTCCAATCTCTGCCTCTGTGGTCACATGGTCATCATCCCTCTGTGTGTTTGTCTTTGCGTGGTGTTCTCTCTCTGTGTAGGTTTCTTTATGTCTCATCTCCTCTTATAAGGACACCAGTCACAATGTCTTAAAAGCCCATCCTGTTCCAGTGTCTTCTCAACTTACTTATGAATGACATCATAACTCTAACTGTGCTTGGAGGTCAAGGGAGATGTCAAATAGAAGCAACCCTGGAGGAGGTCCTTAAAGGAAGAGGAGGTGTTCCAGGGATCTTAGACAAGCAGGCAGCAGGTACAGCTGCAAGATCTGGACCAATAAAGGGATTTGTTTAGCACTTGGGCTCCCCAGAGCTGCACCCTCAGGGCTGCTGGGGATGAGGGTTGAAGGCATTGTCAACCCCGGGCCCCTGCCGTCTCTTGAACCAAAGCAGTTCTGCTCCTACCTGTTTCACACGTGGGGCCTCTAGGTAAGACTTTGTTCGAATAGAGAATTCTGTGATGGAAAACTCCTGACTCAAATGAACAATCCTCAGTGTTGTTACTTGTACTGTTAGAATATTAATGAGCCGGCAATTAGTAAGAAGACGATGACCTTGGCAACTATCATCACCCAAGATTATAGCTACCACTTATGGGCACCAAATATACATCAGGCCCTGTTCCAGGCGTGTTATATCCATTTACTTTTTACAAAAACCCTAATGCAATGAGACCTCTCATTTTACAGATGAGGAGCTGAGGCTTTCAGAGGTATCTTGGTCAAGTTCACAGAGTTGGGAGTGTTTATCTATGAAGCGAACTCAGGTCTTCTTAGTTCAGAAGCTGGTGCCCTCCTTTGCACTAGAACAGTGCTTTACGGTGTGCAAAACCCTTTTGTAAGCCACTTCTCTGTTGGCAGCTGCAGCTGCTGTGGAAAGAGGACTCTGCAGGTATCTCCATTCCACAGCTGAAAAGAATGAGGCTCTGACCTAGTCCAGCATGTAGAATGGTGAGACGGGATGGATAGTCTGGGTTATGGCATGTCTGCCCCATTCCCTTGGTGGTCACCAACCGCAGAGGAGCCCCCCAGAGCATGAAGATTTGGCCGGTGCTCTGGCCACTCCTCCCCAGCCATCCTTCTTAGTGTACATGAGATGCTCAAATTATGATGTTTTATTCTAATGACAAAGAGTATAACAAGCACAGGAAATGGCCTGGCATTAATCTCCACTCCATCTTGTGGCAGTGACTGCAATGAAAATGAGAAATAGTTTAAGCTTAACCCATTCTCATTACAATCATAATTACATTTTGTGGTCATTCTCAGTTTCTAGCAGACCCCAACTGCTCCCCATGTCAATATGAAAGATACAGACAGCCCTTAATTTTTCTCCAGCATTCATTTTCCCAGCCATCTGCTGAGGATGGATCCTTTAGAAGCTGAAAATTAGGCTTAAGGAACTTATCTGTTTTATGTTTTAAATGGTTTGGCACGAACCTGCTAAACATCTGGATAAATGTAATTTACATCCATATGCCTCAAAACACATTGAATTGAGCAACCGATTTATCTTTCCAATTATATGTTTAATAGAATACTCAAATTTGGGCCCTGATTACATAGCTAGCGGCACTGAGAGCTAACCAAGAAGCATGCTGCGTGGTAAGAGGGGAGAGCTAGGGACCAGACCTTGCTAAGGACAATCCCCCTAATTCATAGGCCATCATTGGAATGATGTTCCTACTCATTAGGATATTAATAAGTCTGCGTCTAATAGTGAAGAAGATAATGACTTGGCAATTACCGTCACCCACAATGATAACCACCATTTACAGGACACTAAATATATGCCAGACCCTGTTCTAGGCAGGTTCTAGGCAAGTGGACATGCCCCTGTATACAGCGTGCAAATGGTATTCTCCACAATAATTGCACAGGTTATGGCTCTGCAATATTTTTCTGTGGCTGTTGTCTAACAAATCCATTTACCAACAGGCATCTTTACCTATGGTTCATTCATTCTTTTTGCAAATATTAATTGAGCACCTACAATGTGCTAGGGGCTGGCCAGGAACTGAGGATGTAGACAAGTGAAGCTGAGCCCCTGCTTTCAAGGGCTCACTTTCTGGTGGTCAACCAGAGAGCTCAAAGCAGCATAGAAGGCGGTAAGGGTGGAAGGGAGAGCTCCAACCCAACCCCGGGGTGGGTGGTGGGTAGGGAAGGCCCTGCGGCATCACAGCTTGGTCTCGGCTGGTGGTGGGCAGTGGATAAATCACCCAGCATCTCTGGGTTCCAGAGTCTCCTTCCTTAAGTCCATCTACCCGGGGCTGCTGAGAATGAAAGTAGACAGTCAATAATGTGCTTGGTTGAGATCCTAGTGTCACCTAAGTGCCCACTAAGTATAGGGGACATAAAGGCTTCCTGGAGGGGCCTTGACAGGTAAGGTCAGGGCTTCACTAGGAGTGGTGCAGGATGTGTGTCTTCAGGCGAGGGCTAAGGTCTGGGGCTGGGAGAGAACACTCAAGTGTGGCTGTGCCCAGAGGGGAGGGGTGTGCAGCAGAGGCCCAATCCCGGAGCGTCCTGTGTGCCGGGCTAAGGAAGTTGGACCTTGCCCCCGAGCTGTGGGAGCCTTTCTGTAGGGGAGACAGTGGAGAGTAAGATGATCAGATTTGCATTTTGGAGTCACGATTCTGGCTACAGAGTGAAGAATGGATCCCCCACACTTGGGGCAAGACCAGGGGCAGAGAGGCGGAGGCAATAATTTGCAGAGCACCTCAGCAGAGTTGTTTTGTAATGGGTTTTATTTTATCGTGGATGATATTTTACAGTTTTGTTTAAGTCAGCTTTTGGAGAATTTGAATTCTTGGACTAGATTATTTCAGAATGTCCCTTATATATTAGATAGAGTCTTTGGCCCAGCCCAGGGAACAGAAAGTTGGGTTGGATTTTTAGTGAGTTTTGGATTTTTAGCCACTCTGGGCAAAAAGTAGAGAGTGGTGCCATAGAGTTTGGGCATTGCGGGTTGTGGCCTGGCTTGCATTCAGAGTCCTAGGGTATGGGGGTCCTTCTGTTCCCCAAGAGGTCCCTCTGCAGAACCTCACCTTGTCAGTGACCTGAAGCTCTAGATACACAATGGGGTGCTGGGAGAGGGGCCAGGCCATGGACCTTTCCTAACTGGCTGTGTGATCTGGGCACTTGCTTGATTTCTCTAGGCCCCCTCTTCTTATCTCAAAGTGGAGGCAACAGAGAAATGAGGAGCCATGAAGTGTTTGCCACAGGGGTGAATTTCAGTCACATCTCCTGGCATCTGTTTCTGACTCATGGACTAATTTTCTCCAATGGCAACATATGTATCCAAATAAACCTGCCTCAGTGATACATGCAGTGTCACAGTTTGTAAGCCCAAATAATAAGTGAGCTTATTATTTCTTCATTGGAAAGAATGGCCCAATGCCCCTGCCATTCCAGAAATGGCTTTTTAATTTTTGATTTGTGTTTTTTTTTTTTTTTTTTTTTATGGAGTCTTGCTCTCTCACCCAAGCTAGAGTGCAGTGGTGCAATCTTGGCTCACTGCAAACTTGGCCTCCTAGGTTCAAGTGATTCTTCTGCCTCAGCCTCCCAAGAAGCTGTGATTACAGGCATGCACCACCAGGCCCAGCTAATTTTTGTATTTTTAGTAGAGATGGAGTTTCACCATGTTGACCAGGCTGGTCTCAAACTCTTGACCTCAGGTGTTCTGCCCATGTTGGCCTCTCAAAGTGCTGGGATTATAGGCGTGAGCCACTGCACCTGGTCTTTGATTGGTGTTTTGAAATGAATTGTTAGGTCTCATAAAACTGTTTAAAAATAAATCCACAGATACAGACAGGGCACTGACAAAGGAAATAGGGACAGTAGATGTACAATGAAGGGGAAAACATCATGACAAAGCTAGAAAAATGAATTAGACATTTGCCATTAGAACTGGCCTGAAAACGAGCCCAGTGCTAATTGATACAGCGGGTCTTTGCATGAACGCACAGTGGCAGGAGGAGCCCCGCCCCTTTCTGGTCCAGCTGTCCCTTCTCCCAGTCCTGAGTCATCTTCAGCTGCCTCCAAGCTGCAGCCTCGGGTTGGCAGCTCATAATAGGCAGTGGAATTAGATCTGACCTTTGCAATTGTGGCTTTTTAAAAATTATTAAATTTAAAAATGGTTAAACCTCAAATGAGCTGAAATCTTTTGTACAAAGAACCTGTCTATCATTGCTTTTGTCCGTAAAATATATTTAACCTCAACCACGTAATTACAGCCAGTGAATCCACCAGGCCAGTTGGGTTTATTATGTGCATAGAGAGCTCAGCCATTCTCATCTGAAAAGGACAGTGCCGGTTCCCTTGCAGGCATTTTCTTGAGTTGCTTGGCAAAAGCTATAGTCAGGAAGTTGAATCTTGTCTGGAATAGCTTCCACTTTACTTCCTTGCCCCTCCCCCACCAACAATCTAGGTTGAGCAAAAAAAATGCTTCACAATTAGAGAGAAATGCCCAACAAAGGAGTTAGCCAGGCTGACAGCACATCCTGGGGGAGAATGTGTGTGAGCAGCAGGGATTGAGGGCCCACATCAGCATCCTGCAACCCAGAAGCTAAGGCCCAGCCTCATACCCAGCTGCAGTTTCCAAGCAGGGCAGAGAGGGGTCTGTGGAAGTCCAGTGGCTTACAAAGCACTGATGCTAAACAGGATTCTGGGAATCTAGACTTCCCCAGTGAAGCTGGAAGAGCACTGTCTTGAGAGTCCAATACACTTGAGTGAAGGTTTATATCTCTGCTGCTTGTTTGATGTGTGAATTTGGCAAGTCATTAAACTGTGCTGAGCCCCAGTTTTCTTATGTGTAAAATAGGGAGGCTGAGGTGGGTGGGTCACTTGAGGTCAGGAGTTTGAGACCAGCCTAGTCAATGTGGTGAAACCCTGTCTCTACTAAAAATACAAAAATTAGCCAAGCGTGGTGGCCTGTGCTTGTAGTTCCAACTACTTGGGAGGTTGAGGCACAGGAATTGCTTGAACCTGGGAGGCGGAGGTTGCAGTGAGCCAAGATCACATCACTGAACTCCAACCTGGGTGACAGAGTGAGACTCCTTCTCAAAAGAAAAATAAATAGGGGTTAAAAATAAATAAATCTAAACCATGTGGGGTGCTTGTTGTTGAAATGAGATAATATGTGTCAAATCCTTAGCACAGTGCTTGGCACAAAGAAATCAGTTACTATTCTTTTCCTTTACTTCTTCCTCCTTCTACTTTTTCCTCTTGGAAAACAGACCATGAAAATAGCCAAATAAGTTGTGTGTGCATGTGCATGGCAGGGGTAGGGGGAGGACCTGCTGTATTAAATGTCAGGATGGAGTACAAAGCTATAGTCATTGTGATAGTGTGGTACTGGCCCAACAGTTGATAAAAGTGTAATGGAACCAAACAGGGCCCAGAAACAGACCATGCATTAATCACACTGCAGTCCAGTGGGGAAAAGCATGGATTACTCAGTCAATATTGCTGGGAATATTGGTTAACCATGTGGGAGAAATGAAATGGGATCCCTACCTCACACCATACCCAAAACGGATCCCAGATGGATTAAATGTGAAAGGCAAAACTGGAACATTTTAAGAAGAAAATAAAGGACTCTACTTCATGACCTCAGGGTAGGACAGGATTTCTTAAGCAAAACACAAAAGGTTGATAAGTTAGAGTAATTAAAATTCAGAATTTATCTCAACAAAAACTTGAATAAGATACTTGCAATATATAACAAAAAATTAGTATTCAGAATATAGACAAATGGGAAATAATAATAAAAACAACAACAACAACAACCGAGTACAAACAGGGGCAAAAGACATGAATAGACATCTTAATAGGAAGAGTAACTGGAATGCCCAATTAACATGTGAAAAGATGCTCGACCTCATTTGTAATCAGGAAAATGCCAATTAAAACCACAATGGGCTGGGCGATGTGGCTCACACCTGTATTCCCAGCACTTTGGGAGGCCAAGGCGGGTGGATCACTTGAGATCAGGAGTTCGAGAACAGCCTGGCTGACATGGTGAAACCCCATCTCTACAAAATACAAAAATTAGCTGGATGTGGTGGCACATGCTTGTAATTCCATCTACTTGGGAGGCTGAGACAGGAGAATCGCTTGAACCTGGGAGACGGAAGTTGCAGTGAGCCGTGATTACACCACTGCACTCCAGCCTGGGCAAGAGTGATACTCCATCTCAAAAACAAACAAGCAAACGAACAAAACAAACCACATTGGTCTACCATTTTATACTTGTCAGGTTAACAAAAGCTAAGAGGTCTGACAAACATGGAAATAGGTGCTGTTTGAGTGAGTGTGTGGATGAAAAAGAACAGAACCAGGAAATGGGTCCCGGAGAGAACCCATTTTGCCAACTGAGCTCTCTTGGGGCTTCTCTTCCCACTTAATGTCTGTTATTAGTGTCATGCAGTGTACACTGTTATTAAACTCTTAACACAAAAAATAAAGCTGCTGTGGTGGGGCATAGCTGTGAGCTTTGGTCTCCAGGCCATTTATCTAATGAAAGGACATAGAGCTGTGGGAAAGAACAGCTGGAATGTTCTATTTCCTAAAGGTTGTGGGGACAGTGGTTTTGAGGCATAGGCAAAGATGTTGGTGGAAGGGAGCTGGTCCTCTGAAATGCCCATTAGTTTAAGAGCATTTTCAATTAAGTAAAATAAAAAAATTAAAATAAGTATTCTTTTAATTTTAGAGCACGTGGGAAGACTCTTCACTCTGAGGCATTAGGACCAGGCCCCACTGGGGAAATGTGGGACGTTTGTTTCTCCTGCTTCCCACCCAACCCTTCTGCACCTTTTTCTTCCAGGCACATTAAAAATGCCCTGCTCCTCAGTATAATGGACCTGAAGGAATGCAAATAGTCTATTGTTTCAATAGAACATGGATTAACTCTCCTGAAATAATGTGTCGCCGGCCGACAGTAATACCTTTTTTGGACCCGGTATGGTATCACAATGACCTGGAAATAATGGGTCAATGAAAACACTTGGAGTTCAATGTGTTATTTTCTTATTTGTTTCTGCAGAAAAATCTCAGTTTGGGTTCTGTTCCTGGTCATTTAGCAAAGGTCCTCAATGTGATCCATTGTCTTTTATGACAAAGAGGTCGAGGGTTTACGTGACCAGCCGAAGGCAAGTCTGCCGGGAGCCTTGGTTTTCTGCTTATGCAACAGTGTCAAAACCACTTTTAAAAATGCCATCCCATGGAAATCACCAACAGGAGGAGCTTATTGCCAGAAATCTTAATTTGATTACTAGTAGGGATTTTACTTACGATTGTGAAGTTAAAACAGAACTGCTCCCTCTCTTTGGGAGGGATTTTTCCCATCCTCTTCCATATTCAAGATTGGTTAAAAAATCTCTGCCCAAAATTGATCTGAGCAGGGCTCAAGAAATGAAGAGGATCTCTGGCTAATAGCAGGTGCATTTTAATCACAAGGCCTACTTGATCATGTATGGCTTCCCTGTGCCTTACAAAGACAGATTTTTAAATGTGTGTAACATTAGAATATGGAAAGCCTCGGCCATTCCACCCTGCCCCATGAAGACTTACACAGTCCCAATGCTTAAAATATGGAGAGAGGAACAATTAACATTATGTTTCCAGTGCGGGTGGTGGCCCTAAGTAGCTTATGGGCTCTGTGTCCACCTAGAAGCAATAAAGTTATGTTATTATTGCATTAAATAAAAGAAACATCTTAATCATTATATATGAAGACCTCTTTTTTAGTGGCCGGCAGAACGAGGGGTAAGACCGGCTTTTCTTTCCCTTCACAGCTCACTTGAGACCAGGAGAACAGGCAGAGAAGCCTGGAAATCCGGATGGCTTCTAATTGTCTCTTTACAGCCAACTAGGCTACCAAAATGATTGTCTTTTTCTCTCCAAGCCTTACTGACCTGTGGCTAATGAGATTTGTGCTTCGATTAGTTGTAGAACATAAATTAGCTAATCAATGGCAATGGATTCACATTATTTCTCATACATGAGTTCCGCTGCAGTGATCTGTATTTAATATTCAAATCAATTTCGAATGCTCAGGATGATTCCGTTAATGTGGCATGCTGGAAGCTGGCAGCATCTGTAGCCTCCTGGCCGATGAGGACTAGGCCAAGCCTGGATGATACACCTGCCTCTCATTGGCTTCCGGAGCTTTGCAGATTGCCTTGCCTTCCATTACACAGGGTGAGGGGCAAATGGGGTTCGACAGAAAGCTTGTGGAAAAAGCAAAAGAAAATCCAGGAGCACGTACAGCAGAGGTGGCCTCTTTCCTGAACAGGAAATCAAAAAGCAGGCGAGCTAATTTCAGGTTTTTGATGTGCAAACTTTGCAAAGAGCGAGGTTGTCAGTCAGTGTCTTCACTTTTTAGCACCGAGAAGCATATTTTTGCTCTTCGCTGTAATTGTCTCATCTGTACAATTAACTGGCATCTTGGCATAAAATGTGGAAATTTGTACAGTCTTCTAGGCATCTGTGGGCTTTATGGTACAAGTTCTGTTAGTACTGAAGCCACAGAAAATTAAGTGTTCCCCAAAGAACTTCCAGATGTGCTTTATTCTAATAGGGTCATTATACAGTAAATTAAAAAGCAGGGTAAATGGAACTGTAAAATTTAAATTACTCTGAAACCACATCTCTTTGCTTTGAGCATTCATTTGTGGGGTTGCATTTGCAATAAATGTGAATTAGGCAGCTGCAATAACTGTTAATCATATATTTATAAAATAGTAATGAGGAAATGAATAGCAGAGTAAGACAGCTGCACATTTCTCTAATAGTGTGTCAACTGTGAGCATAATAAGATGTGGAACACTGTTTGGTGCTGGGCTGATAATACAGCTGAATGTAAGAGATCGCTTCAGCCTCTTAACTTTACATGAAATTTCACATAAAATCCATAAAAGCCCATAATAATGCATTATGCCTCTGAATTGTATTCAATATTTTTCTTTGCTTTGATTTTTTGAAATGAGCTCTACTTTCACCAAAGTCATCTTCCGGAGATCGGTGAGGCTTTTGTTTCAGGCGATGTCGGGCTTCTAAGATTGCAATTGGATTTAAAGAAACCAGCGCCAATGCAGGCAAGGAGTGGATGGTGGTGCTTTGTTTTGTTTTCTCTGGGTTGCTGTACATGGCCAGAGGGATGCTTTGTCCTGGGCTGAGGACACTGTCTGTACAGGCCATCCCAGCTGCCTCCCGATGTCAGGATTCTGGAGAGAGGCCATTCACGGTTGACCAGAGTCCCTAGACTGCCAGTTTGGCCTGATGGGAACAGAGACATCACCTTCAGCCACTTCCAAACATCTAGGTGGGCTGAGGCTGGGTACTCAGGGAGGACCTAGGAAAGGTGGTGTGAATCTCAAGGACCAGTGTCTGGGGAGGACGGTTTTCCTTCCTGCATGCATGCTGAGCTGACTCCAGGCTTTCTCAGGGCTGGTGATAGTGCCTGCTGGTTTGGTGATGATTATATCTGAGTTCGAGAGGAGGATGACAACTGAGTCAGTCTTAGCAAGGCAAGGAATGGGGATAGCTCTTCTGTGGAGCTCTGGAAGCTCGGAAGCCTCCTGGCCTCATCTAGCTTGGTTTTCGGATAAACTCCTCTGTAGTGCCTACTGAAACTGAGGCTTTGGGATACATTTCCTTTTGTGCGTCATGAGAGCAGGGGAGGGGACACTGAGGTGGAGTGCTCATGTGGAGGGTGGTCCTGGGACAATCTCATCGTGTCCCTCCACTGCATAGCATTGCTGGGAGCAAGCAGATGTTCTTTAGAGTGTCGTTCAGAGCTCTGCAGGAGCTGGCCCAATCACCTCTCCTTCCACAACTCACATTAAACATAGGGTCCTAGACAGGCCATGGTCTTGAATTTGGTAGCTTTGAGTCTTCTGTTTCCTTGGTCTGGAATGTTCTTCCCTGCTTGCAAACTGCAGTTGTTCTTGGGCTTCCCCTATGTGAAGCTTTCCCAGACTCTTGGGCACCTTTTCTTACTCCCTATGTGCTATATGTGCATCCCCATTACAACAGTCTTACTGCATCTTGGGGTTCTAGAATCTAGCACCAGCCACTCCTCAGACTGAGGGCTCTGTAAGCGTGTCTGAATTTTGGTGCTTGATACATCTTGTTTTGCAGAATGAGTGCATGAATGCAGTCACCGGATGTTGGTATAAGTTCAGAGAAAATGACCTGGAAGAGTTTGACTTAAACTCTGTAGATATTTCTAAGACTAGGATAGGTCCACCTTTCCTAAGGGCAGCCTCCTGCTCTTGGGATGGAAGGGAGTTGTCTGCTAGGGACTGGAGAAGGAGCAATTCTAATGGAAAGTTGCCCTGAGATGCGCAATGTGGGATGTCTCAAAATAGAGTTTGTAGCCGCACTGCCCTTCACACAAGACTCTGGGAGGACCCTCAGTGAAGGCAGTGTGCTAGGGGGAAGCTGGAGCTCATTACTGTAGTTTTCCTGAGAAGAAGGGAGAGAGGGAGGAAGAGGGGGGAGAAGGGGAGGCCAGAAGAGGGAGAGAAGAGAAATAAGAGGAAGAAGAGGAAGAAAAAGGAGGAGGAGGAGGAGGAGGGGGAGACTGTTGTATACACATACACTGAACACTCTGTGATCTCCTAAAACTAAGTTCACTTCCCAATAGTTCAGTATTGAATTTTTTTTTAGTATTGAATTTTTTTTTTTTTTTTTGAGACAGATTCTCGCTCTTTCACCCAGGCTGGAGTGCAGTGGCGCAATCTCGGCTCACTGCAGGCTCTGCCCCCCGGGGTTCACGCCATTCTCCTGCCTCAGCCTCCCGCGTAGCTGGGACTACAGGCGCCCGCCACCTCGCCCAGCTAATTTTTTGTATTTTTAGTAGAGACGGGGTTTCACTGTGTTAGCCAGGATGGTCTCGATCTCCTGACCTCATGATCCGCCTGCCTTGGCCTCCCAAAGTGCTGGGATTACAGGTGTGAGCCACCACGCCCGGCCGTATTGAATTTTTTAACCAACTTTTTTTTAAATTACAAAAGTACTGTATGGTCATTATAGAAAATGTGGAAAGTACGGAAGTACAAAGAAGAAAATAAATCTTCCCCATAACCATCCATACCTAGATATAACTCCTGTTAATATTTATGTGCTTTCATGGTCTTTGTTTTATTTGTATCTATATCCAAGAATCCAAATATAATTATACTGTACATTATATTCTGAAAATTTTCATTCACTATATTAAGAACATATTTCATATCATCAAATGTTCTTTTTCATCATAATACATCACTTAATGTGACTCCCTAGAATGTCCAACGTAAAGAACTCCATAATTCACTCATTCTCTGATTTTAAAAAATTCCATAGTTTAACCATTCTTTATATGTTTATCATTCACTTATTGTCTATTTAACTGTTCTCTATTTATCTAATATTTATGAACATTTTTGATCTTTTAAATAATGTCATATTAAAGTTATTAACCTTTGCCAATTTCATAAGTAAAGCTTAATTTCAATTTGTTTTATTTCTAATAAAGCAGAAATTTTTCCGTTTTTTTGCTTACTTTTATATATATCATATATATAAGAATTATCTTATAAGTATATATATTATCTGTCATATATAAGTATTATATATGTCATATGTAAGTATTATATATGACATATGTAAGTATTATATATGTCATATGTATTATATATGTCATATGTATTATATATGTCATATGTAAGTATATCTTTCATATATAAGTATTATCTTATATATGTCATGTATAAGTACTATCTTATATATGTCATGTATAAGTACTATCTTACATATGTCATATATAAGTACTATCTTATATATGTCATATATAAGTACTATCTTATATATGTCATATATGGGTATAATCTTATATATGTCATATATGAGTATTATCTTATATATGTCATATTTAAGTATAAGTATTATATATGTCATATATAAGTATTATATATGACATATATAAGTATTATATATGACATATATAAGTATTATATATGACATATATAAGTATTATATATAATCATCTCAAAGGAAATATATATATTATTCATATATTGTATATTATATATGAGAAATATATACATTAAATGTGTATGTATATTTGTGTATCTGTACACACATAATATATATTATTTACATATAATATATAAGAAAAACATATTTAATATATATACACACATATGTATTTTCTTTGATATGTATATTATATATATATATATTTTTTGACTTAAGTACAGCCGTCATTAACTGAGGGAAGAGTGCCAGCACCGAGTGTTTTATGGGATGCGTTATTTCATTTAGACCTCACATTCATCCCATGAGTAGCCACTATGCTCTACATTTAGTGTGGGCTTCTGAGGCTTGGCGAGGTTGAGGACACTACCATGAGGTGCTCGGGTGAAGCATGTTGTACTGGAATGCCTGTTTCATCATTTTTCTACTTAGGTGCTGGCAGCTTTCTTTTTATTTTATTGGAGTTGTTTAAATTTATTGGAATTGTCTGCATGTTAAGTATTTAATTCATTGTCTTTGTACATATACCATAGAGTTTTAAGTGGAAGCTGTAGTGTCCCAATGTTTCCCACAAAGAAGGGGAAAAGGCAAGCAACTCATTGCTTTCTCCATTTTGATTTTGTTGGGTGGCTTACCTGCTTGTAGCCCCACTTCCTAGATTCTTTCCCTTTGTCATCTCATGGTGTCTTCGCCATGTGCAAGGTGGGTGGAGTGACGTTTACTCGTTCATTTGAGGGGACTGAAGCCTGCCCAGTGTTAGAGAGTTGGCGGGCAAGCCGATTAAAAAACAACAGCAACAAACAACACCTTCGTTGGGGGTTTTGTTTTTTGGTGGTTGTTTTTTAAATTGGCTTGCCTGCCATGAGCAACAAGAACCAACCAAATCAAACCAAACTGGACAAAAACATCTCCAACGGTGAGTCAGTTGGTTTGGATTGGGGATAGGGCTGCCAGATAAAATACAGAATGCCCATTTAGAGTTAATTTCAGATAAACAACCAATACTAAAATGACTAAAAACAGCAAAAAATACTTTTGAACAGTCCCAGGCAATATTTGGGACATACTTACACTTAAAATTTTTTTGTTATTGCTTATCTGGGACCCTTGTATTTTTATGTACTTGAGCTTACAGCCCTAAGTGGGGAAAGCCTGCTATGACTGAGGACAGAGTCAGAGGGACCAAAAGAGGAAAGACGAGCTGACTGGCCGAGTTCACTTTGTTTTTAAACTTTGCTCTCATTCCTCTTCATCCGGTTTGGGTACACTGACTAATGCGAGGTTGAAGGCCTGGAACCTGACCGCCTCTGCTTGGATGCACCGGTGTGGGGTGTGGGTGGTGGTGGGAGGCCTTGCATTTCTGGAGCTGCCTAATGCTTCCTCATTCTTCTGGGGTTGGGGTTGGGATTCCTCATTCTTCTGTGGGTGGGAGGGATTGGTTACAACAGAAGCCAAGATATTATATGGTCTTCCTTTTAAATAACAGAACATACAAAATCCTACTTTCTTTTCTGAATAAAAAAGTAGTAATGTGAGTAGGCAGGGAAGGTGTCTGACCAAAATACCAATTTATAATGATCATTGTGGAAAACTTCTGAATAAGAAAGAAGAAAATTCAGTCACTCAGAATCCCATCACCCAGAGAAAAGCACTGTTAGTATGTTAGCATTTCAGCATATTTCCTTCCAGTCTTTTTTCCCATGCTTCTTTTGTTCTTCTAACTATAAAGTCTGGAATCCCAGGTCAACGTGGCCCCCTTTTCAGAGGCATAGAGAATGTTGGGGTTCGAGTGGGAGCTCAGTGATATTGAAGTGCTGTCAGCTGGCCCCAACCTCTCCTAGGATATCTGGAAGGGTCGTCACTTTTTGGCCCTCATTGGGGATTGCATCCGGCTCTCTTAATGGCCTATAAACTGTGTTAGGAGTCTTTTGCAAAGACAATTTAATTGGGAATTCTAACATACATAACAGATAAAAAGGGCATTTTGGCAGTGTAAATCTAATTTAGAAGTTCAGATGAATGATATTTTAAAATCAATCAATGAGAACCATAAGACTGTTTTGAATTTGGGTTTATGAGTTACACTTGCAGCCTATAACAGCCTCAGCATCCAATTCAGGTGAGAGTATTATTTTTATAGCAGTGAACCAATTATGCTTGCAAATGGTAATTTTAAAATGTAGCTTACCTTGAAATTTAAGGATATTCATTAATTAAACAGTAATAAAGGAGAAAATTATTCTGATGTGTGCTCTTTAAAATTTTTTTTTCCTGTTTCTTTTTTTGGTCTGTGACAGATCAGAAAAACTGTGCTCAAAAACAAGTTGCAATACCAGTTAATGTACTGGGTGTGTCTCCATTGTGTTCAATTTTGGAAGGCATATCATTATAAAAATTATGTACAGTAAATAATTAATTTGAATTTAATATTTGAAGACCCCATGAGTGCCCAGAACAGCCCCAGAATTCTAGAGAAAAGGTTGGGGGAAGCCTGCCCCTGTCCATGGCTCTCTGGACAACAAGATTGTGTTGGGCTGACCAATCCCAATGTCATCTTGGGATCAAAAGGCTCTTACTGGAGGCTGAGCCCATGATATGCTCTTACACCACCACTGCTGGCCCCCAGCATGGATGCACGTGCTTCTACAGAAGACTGTAGGTATTCAATGGTTATCTTTTCTTCTCTCTGGGATAGTAATGGCTACCATTTATTGAGCATCTACTAAGTGCCAGACCCTGTGTGGTGGCTTTACATCATTAGGAATATCCTATGATAGAGAAATTAAGAATACTTACACTGCTCCCAGGCACAGGCATAAATGTGACTGAAGGAACATTCTGGAAAGCCTCTTAAGGTGGGGAAAAGTCTGACTGACCATAGCCAAAGGACCTTCTGGGAGGGTAGGTTTAGTAAGCCACACAGCCGTGGCTTTGATGAATGGGCTATTCCACTGCAGGGTAGGCCTCTGTCCCCAGGTCCGCCCTTTCTCTATCCTCTTTCCTCTCCTTTAAGTAAAACGAGATATGGCTATGATGTCACCCAGGGAATATTGGTTGAGGAATGAATGAATGGGGTAAAACAGGAGCCTCTCAGGGTGCATGTGTGTCTCGATGCAGCCTGACAGAGTATAAGCAGAGCAGTAGCTTGAAGAAGGTTGATGGCTAAGGCCGCCCCTTATTCCATGTACAACAGTGAGCAAGTTACATGACCTTTCTGAAGTGCAGCTTTCTCATCTAAAAAATGGGGCAAACAACAATAATAATGATGATAGTCAACAGTTATAGGGGATTCATCCCCTGTGCTATATGCCAGATGCTGTTCTAAATATGTCACCTGCATTAACTCATTTAATTGTCACAACAACCTTCCCTATGGAGGAGGTATTTTTATCACCTCAATTAGCAGATGAAGAAATAGAGATACACATGGGTTAAGACACTTGCACAGGCTCAGCTAGGCAATCTGAGTCCATTCTCTTAACTTTGATACTCTCCTGCTCCTATGTAAAAGGTGCATTTGGGTGTGTTCCAGAGCCATTTTCCCCTTTTCTGAGAATTGCCCTTCACCTCCCATGTGTCCTTGCAGCCAGGATTATTCTATGTGATTTGTCTCCTTGAGCATGGATTGGGCCAGAGTGGACACTGGACTCAAGATGAGTCTTCACATCCTCTCTAAGAATGTGGGTTGGGATTCCAAGATGTGCATCAGTCTTCACTGTTTGCTTAAACTCAAGATGTGTGGAGTCAGGTAGTGGGGGATGTCTCTGGCCACATGATGTTCGAGGCAGAGAAAAGTGAGAGTTTTCTGCAGACCCAGGTGGAGACCAAGTCCTCAGGTCCTCATGCTGCTTCCTCCTGAGGACTGTAGTAAAGCTCTCTCTTCCCCTCCCGAGAGAGTGTGAATGGGTATCTGTTTCTTTCAAGAACAGGGGTGCAATGTGAAGAGCACATTAAACTACGTCTGTGGAAAGATATGTTCTGATCTCAAGACAAATTCTACTTTACAATGCTTTCAAAGTTATTAGGTAGTAAGCCGTTGCATGCTTTATAATTTAGGGTTAACACTAGGACGAATCCTCTGCACTGTGTTAACCGGATAGAAGTATCCTTTATTTCATGGAGAAGACACTGTACCATGAGGCTATGTCCCCACATGGGTGGTACTTGTGGACTCCAGTGAGACTCCCTAATAAAGCCCAGCTCCCCATAGACTCTAAGTCACATTGGGTTGAGTTCCATTAGTAATGTCTGGCCGCAACAAAGAGGTGGGTTCAATAGGTTGCTGTGGATCCTTTGTGAAGAACTGCTAATCTCCCCCAAATTACTGCCCTTTGAATGTCTACTGCATCCAGCTTTCTTTTTGTAGATTGGCTCCATTTAAAGTGATTAAAGTGGAGATCTGATTGGATAACTTCATCCAAATTCTGTAAACGCCACTTCCGCACAAACGGTTGCTTGCAATCAATTTAATTTTTCAAATAAAATGATTAAATTGCTATTATTGTCAGATCATTTTTTTATTAAGAAAACCTTTTAAAATGTTAATTATTGGGCCCCTTGAAACACTTTCATCTTTCCCGACTTGCTCTCGAGCAGAAAATGTCTGCTTGTGCCTCACACCAACCCCAGGGAAATGCAGGCTTCCCTTTTTACACCTGCAACTATTCTCCTTAGCTCTAATATTTATGCGAATTTAACTTTAATTTTTCTGCCTTTCATCTTCTGAATTAGTCATATAATGCACAGATCACTCCTTCACTGCTTCTTTCCTGTTTATTTGCCTTAACAATAGATTCATTAACTAGATTTGGGTGCTCAAGCCATGTAACCACATCCATTTCAAAGGAAGATTTAATGGCATTTCATATTTTTCTACATTAAGGAAGATTAAAGTATATTACAATACCCTTTACTGCCCTATTTTCTTCATTTTAAAAGTGGTCAGTTTCAAAATTTTTTCCCTCTCTTTCTTTCATCTGCAGTGTTCGATAAATTGTCCAGGCCTTTCAGATGATAGTCCCAGCAAATTGAGTTCTATATTACAACTCAGACGCATTGTTTAGCCCATCAGCAGTCAGATAAAGCACCCCTATTCACACAGGACATCAAAAGAACAAATATATGTTCGAAGTGGGTAAAAAGAGGACTGAGACTCGGATATTTCATTTTCTTAATTGTTAGTGATTATTTGGCTAGTTTCAGAGTGATCACTGTGCTGACTCTGAACCGAGACTTACTTGCCTGATGTAATAGTGGTGTGAAATTCATATCCGCATCTACATAGACCTAGATATATATTCATGACCACAAATTACACCATTGGCAGACAGGGCAGGTACATCATCTTTAATAGCCCAAGGGGCCTTCATACTAACATTTTAATAGCAGGCAGTAATGTGAAATGCAAGATCTGGACTCATGCCTTTTTATTTTAGCCATGTACCAGCTCGCAAAATAGTCAGGGGACTGGAAGGCATTCTCAGGCTAGAGCAAGGGAGATATTAAGATTTAAGCTTTTTTATTTTTATTTTTTTGTAAGGCAGAGGAGGTCAAGGTTATTGGGCACCCCTTAGGCTGAAATTTCATTCAGGCATGCCATCTATCAGCCCAATTCGTTGAGGGAGCCTTCCCCCATCTCAATAAATGCAGCATAACCTTGCTTGACACTGAGTCTAAACAAAGTTTTGGGATGTTGGTAAGATGTGGGAGGAAAGGGCAGAAGACAGATTTTACGACAGTACAATCATGAGGTGTAGGTTTTAGGCAATAAGCAGGTAGCCTAGTTTTCTCCAAAGAAAAAAGAAAATAATGGAAAAGTGTAACGTTCATTCGGAGGCCTCAAAGGCATAAAAAACCCAATTCCAACTGTTATAGGTCCCTGCAGGAGTCTACAAAAGAACTAAGCTTTTTAAGTAAGAAAACTAGATTCTGGCCCACAGGGCCCTGTCATTGCTGCTTAATGGATGAAACTCTTTGGATATAAATATGCTGTTTACTTCTCAGCTTCAGCTTTCATAAAATATAACCTTTTTATGATTTACAACCCACAGAAAAACTGGAGGATGGATTTTTAGCTCTGAATTGGTTGGATGTCAACAAGAAAAATATAGATAACATATCGAAGTAGCAGGGTGTTAATGCCACACAAAATGATGAAATTATTTTTGTTTAGAAAAGTTAAGTTTGTTCTTAAAGTTGTTGGGAGATGGTGGTTGTGAGAGGCAAGGCTGATGCAGACCTGAGGAAATGTCTCTCATTTTAAAGTCCTCGTCCAGTGCCTCCCAAGTTTGGACATACCGACTTTAGTTCCCAATTGCTAATGTCTTATTGAAAAGTCTGGGCTAATCACAGATTTTTCAAAAATGGGAATGGTCGTTCTTGGTCTAAATCACTCAGGATTTTCAAGTGCTGCATTTTGGTCACATCTTCCAACATCAAATGTAGAAGCTGCCCTGATCCGGCAGGTGGGAGATGATAGAACAAGTCTTTTTTTTTTTTTTCCCACAAAGATAACTGAAAAAAATGAAAAGGCAAAACCTAGTAGGCAAGCGAATAAAGCCCCCAAATAAGCAAGCAAGCAGGTAAGCAAGCAACCCAAAGCGAAACCCTCATATCCCAAGCAACCACAAACTCTCCCCACTACAGACTGACAAAAGCCAATGCAGCCTTGGATGTTTGATTGGAAAAAGATAATTCGTCTTGGTAATTTAGCATTCAGGCATCTGTATGAGCATATACACACACATACATATTTCTCCATTCAAGTGGCCTTTTGTTCATGTTGTTCAAGTGTTTTTTTCAATAGAACATTAAAATAAAGTTGATTTTTTTTTTTTTTTAGTGCTTGGAGGAACAGCCTGATCCCTGAATGAATGAACCTGGAAGTCTGCCAATAGGACTGCCAGCCAAAGGGGTGAGGTTGTCAAAACTGAAAAGGTCTTTTCTTTTGACTGGTCTAAGCACTGGAGAAAGGGAATTTACTTTGCTTTTTGAAAGTTGCACTCAGCAAATTAAAATCTCATGCTCTGGAGGTTGAACTACCAGGTTTTCAGTCTTTCCGGAACCTAGAAAGAGTTGAGCTATGAGGCTGTGCCATGGGGAGCTGTCTTGTGGTGGCCAGAATAGTCCTTCTCACCCCTGGTCTTTTGGATTTAGACAAAAGTGTCCAGTGAGAGGAACACCAGTGGTACTCATTTCCTTGGGTGGCACTGCAGAGCCTGTCTCTGGGAGACACACATGACCCTAGAAGGTGGAATTGGCTATGCGATTTATGGGAAAAAAAAGAGACTTGGTCAGAATTTACTGCGGAAATCTTTTCACATTTAGTGCCAGCATCTACCTGCAGGATATCACGATTGCCTGGTGGGCTTCAGTCAACCAAGGTCCAGGACGAAACCACAGGAAGACTTTTGGTTTTCTATTCTACTTTCCAGAGAAATGAGGGAAATCTTCACGTGATTTATATTTGGTTAGAAGTTCCCAGGGTGGAGAGAGGGGTGGGTATTCTCAGGCAGGCCCACTCAGTCAAGTTGGCAGCCAGTGTTGGGTTCATTCAACGTTCTGTGAGCAGCTCAGAGTGCCCGGGGACTCCCAGGCCCTGTGTTGGCTGTTGGGTGGATACCAAGATCCATGTACTCATAGTTGGTTGGCATGAGTGGCTCACTAGAAGCCAGACATGGTGTGTACCAGGTGTTTGGGCCCAGAATAGTGCTTTTCCTCCTCATGGGACTCACTTTCTAGAGGCCCCCAAGCCAACAGGCAACAGATTACAGGAGAAGGTGATCAACTCTTAGGCCCTTATGGGATCACATGGAAAGGATCCTGAATGGACCTTGAAAGGGATTGACAAGAAAGCTTGCTGGTGGGAGAAGCGATGAATGTTTCTGGCATGAGGGGAACTACCATGTGGAAACATCTGGAGGTCAGAGACACTGTGGAATAACAGAGGAACAGAAGAAGTTCAGGATGGCCAGGGCACGGAGTATACACAGATTAGGCATCAACTCATAGTTCAAAATGGTGTTTACACATCCTTAGCATGTGTGTGTGTGTGTGTGTGTGTGTGTGTATAATAGGGTGGTGGGTGGGGGGGGAGGGAGAATTCTTGAAAAATGCAGATTCCTGGGTCCTATTCAGAGAATGAGGTGGGCCCCCCAACAGCCCAGAAGACAGTTGGGAGAACCCCAGGCCAGAGAACATTTGGAAGGTGCATCAGAGCACATGCCCCAAAGGTAGAAGTTTGTATGAATCCCCACTTACAGCAGGTGAGGCAGGCTCCAGATTGGCCCAGATGGCATACAGGGAGCATGGCAGGCCTTAGGGAGAAGGGGTCCTGGTAACACCATGACCCCATGAAATGCCCCTCAACCCTGCTCTCAAGAAGCTTCCAGAGCAAGCTGAGAGGCTCACTCTGTCCCTAGTAAAAGCAATTTCCCCCTCTTCAGCACACATGGGGTCCGCGCCCAAACCTATGGCACAGGGAAGGACATAGTCATATTGTTGGCCTTGCTTTACCAGCTGGGGTCCAAAATGAACTTTTCCAATTTAAATGAAATAACTCCAGTCCTCATGGCTCTGATTTCAAGAATGTCCTTCTTTGCTTTTGAGGGACCTTCCTCCCAGAAGCACACGGTTCCTTCTTAGGCCAAGAGGTTAGTCCTGGGACTGTCCCCTTCCTATGCCTCGGAGCTAATTGTCTGGATGGAGCCATGATTGCATGTGGTATCAAAAGCATCCCTGTTGTCATTGTCATTGTCATCACCATCACCATCATCACATTCTTCAGAGTGCTTTTATACACACGCAGTGGCACTTAATCTCCCTGAAAGATAAGGGAGATTTAAACTTAACGAGGGAAGGGTGGTCAAAGACCACCACATCTCCCTAAAAGTTCTGGAGGGCGTGTGTGGTGTGGGATTTTTGTTCCCATTTTACAGATGCAGAAACTGAGCTTCAGAAGTTATGGCTTGTCCAAGATTACACAGAAGATGAAGCTAGCTCCCTCTGGCAAGGACATGTCAGGAATAAGAACTTCAAGAGTGTTTTGGGCATGGAGGCACTGAACTGGGGCCTGAAAGTTGAATATGGCTGGCTTGCTGTGCTTTTCAAGTTTAAATGAAATAACTCACTGCCTTGCAGAGAGGAATGTGCCACCTGTCATCTGCTCCAGATGAGCTAGCTGTACTTGCCTTCTCTGGGTCAGTGGGGAGGCTCCATCCAAGGGAGTGGGCACAGGCAGCACGCCTGGGGAGGCTGAAGTCTCCTTATCCCCCCAGGGCCCAGTCTGCACATTCTGGAAGGGCAAGGAAGAATAAAGCAGGTTTGATGCAGGCTGGAGAGGTGTTAGAACTGGGCTGGGTCCTCCTCAAGCAGGGGAATCTCTTTTCTAGGATTCCGGCAACAATATCCCTTAATACCTGTCCCCTATTCCTGGGCCAAAAGTCTTGCCAGATATTCTTATAGCACAGAGAGCTCAGTGTGGTCTTCCAGAGGAGTTGGCAGGCCTGTCCTGGGAGTGCATGTGAATGGATGGGAGATGAAGCCCCCTCACTGCTGGGGGCCATGTGGTCTTGGGGTGCTGGGGGTCAAGAAGGGTTTTCCCTTGTGCACCCCACGATAGTGTTGAGCAGTCTGGGCAGAATTGGAAGTGACTTCTGTAGGCATGAAGTATCTTCTTCATATTAGTATTCTCAATACTCAGCAAATGATAGGGGCTCAATAAGTGTTTGATTAATGCAGAGGAGGTCTGCGCGCTTGCAAGAATTCAATAGGACATAGGCTCCTCTACCCCAGCCTGTCCAGAAAACCAACCATGCCCAGTATCTGCATACTAACAGCAGCTCATCCTCCTTGTGGCCTGCAAAAACATCCTGAAAGGATCAAATCACTTCTGGGCCACCACTTCTGCACCCTAAGCGATGGGAATAAGAATGCCTTCCTGCCCCCTAGGGAGCAGGTGTGGGTGGGAGGGGGTGCTGAGCATTTGGACCCCAGGTGAAAGGTCATGCAGTGCATTCATCAGAGGACCTGGGATGCAGCAGCCCCTGAGTCACCATGTGCAGGGGCTCAAAAACCAAACAGGGGCAGGGGAGAGTGCTCTGAGTCAGAGGAGAAGGGAGCCTCTTTCAACTGGGGTAGAAAGGAAAACTCTCTGGAAGAGGTGGCCTTGATCTGGGCTGGGATGAGGTGGAGGAGAACTTAGCCACAAGTAATGGTGGCAGCAGTGAGGGGGAGGTGGGAGTAATGGAAACAGCTGCAGTGGTGGTGACCAACGGCAGCCCACACAGACAGACTCAGCGGTAGAGAGAGTCAGCCAGGGAGCTGCTGTCCCTCGATCTCACTGTCTTCATCTGAAAACGGGGATCATGAAGTGTCCCTTCACACCTCCAGCCAGAGAGCTGCTGTCTCTAGATCTCACTGTCTTCATTTGAAAACGGCGATCATGAAGTGTCCCTTCACACCTTGCAAACACAGTTGGGATGGGAGTTGTTTTCTTCCTTGGTTAAAATAGTTCATGTTTTGTTTTCGTTCTTTTCTGGTGTATATTTCTGAATGAGAGCCCAAGGGGGCTCAATCAATATTTGTTAAACTCTTGAATAGGGGTGTGGGGCTTGTAGGGCCTGCAGGAGAGATGTGGTTAGAAGGTATCAGGAAGCCCTGCAGGCCTAAAGCCTAGAAATGAGATGACAGCTGGAATCCATGGGCATCAGTCAAAGGAGGTGAGATGGGATAGAAGCAAATGTGAGTCAGGTAGTCTGGGGTATGTTCCCTTTCCACCAGTGTTTTGGGGGTGACTTTGGGTAGGTTTCTGAGCCAGTTTCCTTGGCTAGAAAAGGAAGAGTTTGGTCAGATGGTCTACAGAAGGCACTTCCAACTTTGATGTTCTAAGAACGTGTTTGATGCTGAACTACTGTTGACTAGAACCTGCTCTCTGCCAGGCCCTGTCACCCGGGCCATCATGCTGTAAAAAAGGCATGTCCCCATTTTACAAGTGTGGAAACTGAGACCCAGGGTGCAGATATGGTTGTCTTCAAATCCAGCACTCGGTCCTTCTCTACCATGTCAGTGGTCATAACCACATTAACCAAAATAGGTGCCAATGTGCCAAGTTATAGACTGGAACTTTTGGAGGGATTGCAGAGTGGGATCCCACATTACTTGGTACCGAGAAGTTGTGCCAACAGCCTCATGAGATGCAGAGTGGAGAGCGCTGTCCAGGGCCTGTGGGGCATAGGCCTTCCTAGGCCAGAGAATTGAAGGACCAGATGATCCTGTCTTCTGTTAACTCCGGGACGTGCTTGGTCTTGGAGAAGTCAGACACGGTTACTCAGTGGATGCTTGTCATATCTCAGATCGGCCTAAATGCAAGGCCCCTGACACAGGGCTAGAAGTCAGCCAAACTGTCTCAAAATAAAAACCCCACATTCTTGCCTTTTTCCTCCTGGAGTTCTTTCATCTGGGCTCAGAGAGGAGACTTTTTTAAGTGGGAGTTCAAATTCATATCTGGTACGGCTTCATAGGTTGAACTTTGGGAAAAATCTATCCCCATTCAGTTGTCCTCAGAATCCCAGACCCAATTTTCCACATCTAGTTAGTACCCAAAAGGAACAGTTGGTAGGAAAAAAATTCTTAGTGCTTTAATTAAACATCCATGTTTGGCTTGTGTTCGGGGGCATATTTTTGCATCTTAAAATGTTTCTCTTCTCTTTGTAGTTGGGCTTTTCTTATAAACAGAGCTGGCTCAGAGTCACATTAATTTAATTTTATCTGTGATCCACATCAGCCTAGAATGCTATTAATTTGGATTTGACTGCCAGCAGAAAACAGCATTCACTAATATCCACTTTTTAGCTAGGTAATTGTGTAGTAATTAGGATGCGTGTTGTACATAATCTTGATTTAAATAATTCTTGCTTAGTTTTTTGTCTACATAGATAAAAAAGCTATTTTGTCAGTATTTTGGGAGTAGGAAATCATCTTGATTATTTTAATCAAAATCAGCATTTGTGAATTGTGGCATTCTTTTAGGAACAATTAATCTACAAGGCAGAGATTTGTCTCTCTGCCCTGCGTTGTAGATCCGTTGAGAATGCATTAAGATAGAGCAGAAGTGCCAGTCTCGAGGCCTCAAAGACACGCACCTCTGGCCTGATCTCTAGGTCTTGGGGGCCTGATAGTTAACTTCAGAGACAGTTCTATGTGATCTCAAGTCCTAGCTCTGCCACTTTGGAGCTGGGACTTTGAGCAAGCACTTAACATGATTGTACCTCAGTTTCCTCATCTGTAAATGGAGGCAGTTGTTGTCTATGTGGAGATTAGATGTGATGACACATAGTTAGAGAATGTCAGACTCCACCCATTGTTATTTTTTTATGCTTTTGTCACTAAGAGGCAGCATTTCACAGTGATTTAGGGCAGAGGTCAGCAAGCTTTTTCTATAAAGAGTCAGATAATATTTTAGGCTTTGCAGGCTGTGTGCTCTCTGTTGCAGCTACACAACTCTGCCTTGGTAGCTCCAAAGCAGCCACAGAGAATACATGGATGACCAGGTGTGGGTTTGGTCCATGGGCCATAGTTTGCCAAGCTCTGGTCTGGTGCAAGGCTCTGGAATCCAACAAATATAATTTGGAATCTGGTCTGACACTCAGCTGTCATATGTGTCCTTAGAGAAAGCGTGTAACTTCTCATTTTTCCATATCAACCAACAAGCCTGGAGTGGGGATTAGGTGAAGTAATGAAGGAAAAGCTTGCAGCGCAGCCACGCACATCACTCAATAAGGAGGCACTAATATCCTCACCTTGGCCTGCTTCCTTAGGACGGAAACCAGAATCCAATTCCATATTGGCCAAGATCCTGCACATCTATAATGCTTAGGAGCTTCAAGGATCTTATTAGCCCTGGGAGGTTGGGGTGGGGCTTGTAAATACACTAAGTAGGATGGGTAATAGTTAACCTAGTTAACCTAGACAGGTATCTCAAAGCGCCTTGGTGATTGTTTCTATAAACCTTGCTCCAAAGAGAGTTTCTTGCTGTATATCTGTTGTCATTCAGTTCTAAGCATTCTTTTAATGAACTCTTTCAACAGATCCTAATATCCTGTGTCCTTCGTGTTTCTTTTTTTATGTTTTAAGTTTATTTACAAACATATCTAGTATGTCATAGGAGTTCGAGTTTGATCCATTTTTCAAAGAGCTTGTACCTCTCCATTATTTGTTAAATGGATGAGTGAAAACATCCTTATTTTGTTTTTCATTTTCTATTTTTATAGATTTAGGGTGTACAAGTGCATTTTTATTAGAAGGATATATTGCATAGTGGTAAAGTCTGGGCTTTTTGTGTGCCCATCATCTGAATAGTGTATGTTTTATCCAATAGGTACTTTCTCATTCCTCAGCACCCAACTCTCATCTTCCCACCTTTGGAGACTCCAGTGTCTATTACTCTACTCTGTATGTCCATGTGTACACACCGTTTAGCTCCTACTTATGAGTGAGAACATGAGGTGTTTGACTTTCTGTATCTGAGTTATTTCACATAGGATAATGGCCTCCAGTTCCATCCATGTTGCTTCAAAAACCATTATTTCATTCTTTTTTATGACTGAGTAGTATTCCATGATGTGTGTATCCACACACACACACATTATATTATTATATATTATATACACATATATAGGCATTTTCTTTATCTAATCATCTGTTGATGGACATTTAGGTTGATGACTTTGCTACTGTGAATAGTGCTGCAGTAAATAGATGAGTGTGGATGTCTTTTTAATACAATGATTTCTTTTCCTTTGGGAAGATACCCTGTAGTGGGATTGCTAGATTAAATGATAAGTCTATTTTCAGCTCTTTGAGAAATCTCCATACTGTTTTCCATAGAGGTTGTACTAATTTACATTCCCATCAACAGTGTATAAGCGTTCTGTTTTCTTTGCATACTCACTAACGTCTGTTGTTTTTTGACTTTTTAGTAATAGCCATTTTGACTGGTGTGAGATGGCCTCTTATTGTGATGTTAAGTTGCATTTCTCTGATGATTAGTGATGTTGAACATTTTAAAAATATGTTTGTCTATCCAGAATCTACAATGAACTCAAACAAATTTACAAGAAAAAAACAAACAACCCCATCAAAAAGTGGGCAAAGGACATGAACAGACACTTCTCAAAAGAAGACATTTATGCAGCCA